>NC_045988.1:10330917-10553417 GCF_010909765.2 Amblyraja radiata
ATTGTTATTGCTTAGTTCATTGATGAACTGTACACTGCAAGGGCCTGGAAGCGAGCAGGCAAGATCATCTCTGACCCCTCTCACCCAGGCCACAAACTCTTTGAATCACTTCCCTCTGGAAGGCGACTCCGGATTGTCAAAGCTGCCACATCCAGACATAAAAACTGTTTTTATCCACGAGTAGTTGCTCTACTCAACAGCCAAAAATCTGTAGCCTCCCTTTGATAGGGTATTTTGTTGGTTCACATGCTTGATCAATGGCGTTTTATCATTAATGTTTTATTTTTATTAATGTTTCGTGTTTTCTGAGTCATTCGTAACTGTCACTGTATGTCATGTTGTTACTTGTGGGTGGAGCACCATGGCAAATTCCTTGTATGTGAATACTTGGCCAATAAACTTACTTATGTGGTACAGTGAAAGGTTTTTGTTGCGTGCTGTACAGTCAGCGGAAAGACAATACGTGATTACAATCGAGCCATTTATAGTGTACAGATACATGATACACGATATGTCTGACTGAGAACAGGAAGTTTGATGCAATGCCGGGATTATGTGTGTGCTCACAGCATTTGGTTAATGCCACTGGCAACAAGATCAGTTACTCAGAAAATGGTCCATTTAGTGACCAGAGGAAACAAACAAAATTCCAGCAACTTTTTCTGATTCATATTTTCTCAGAATGCAAAGATTGCTAGATAGTTAGGCAGGAATAGTGTGCTTCACTCTTGGTTCCATCAGCTGGGCTGATGGTAGAATTACCCAGTCATCATCAATAGTGTTGTTAGCATGCGAATCCTTTCAAGAAAATGTGAAGTATTGATTTATTGAGAAAGTGCAGAAGCTTAAATGTTTGCTCTATGTAACTTTTTCTGATACTGATGAATCTCGTTAAAGTGTATTTTTGTCCCCCTCTGCAGTGTCTGCCTTCGGCCCCCCCTCGAGTCTCTGTCGGCATGCCTGGGCACTTCCCACTGGCTGCTGCTCAGACCGTTCCTTATATGGCCATGCCCAAAGGTAAAAGTGGACCTCAGCCTCCATACCAAGAGAGACCTGCGCTGGTTAGTGAACTCACCATCTTTACAGAGATCATTTCTGTGTTGGCTACTCTACACCTGGTTGTAACTTCAAGTCCGTAATACATTACTTTCCAGAAATACAAAGAATTGCAAGATGCTGAAATCTTTAGCAAAACACAAAATACTGGAGGGCGGCACAGTGGCGCAGCCGTAGAGTTGCCGCCTCACAGTGCCAGAGAGCCGGGTTTGATCCTGACTACGTGTGCTATCTGTACGGAGTTTGCACGTTCGCTCGGTGACCGCGTGGGATTTCTCCGGGTGTTCTGGTTTCCTCCCACATCCCAAAGACGTGCAGATTTATAGGTCAATTGGCTTCTTTAAATTGCCTCTATTATGTAGGATAGAATTAGTGTACACGTGATTGTTGGTAGGCGTGAAATCGGTGGGTCGAAGGGTCTGTTTCCACATTGTATTTCCAAAACTAAAAAACTAAAATTCAGTGGGTCAGGCAGATGCTGCCAGCTAAGTTGCTCCAGCAGTTGGTGTATTACTCTCCAGATACTTGCGGAGTTGCACGCTCAGTTGGGAGAGCCACGGGTCTAAGGTTATGTCCAAATAATGTTTGGTGAAGTGATATGAAGAGTTGTTTTGTTTGTCGATTTACTGTGGCTTAGCTGTACATACTATAACTCTCCAGTTAAAATAGCTAGGATGTGCTGCAAAATGCAGAGCCTGGGTGCGAATCACACATAATAGATAGACACTGATCTGACACGCTAAGATGCTGTTATATTGTTAACATTAGCAGGGTTTTTAGAGCATTTAAATATAACTTGGCTGGTTCACACTTGCCTTATTTTCATGTCTTGGTCTAAACAATTTAATTTTAAAATATCCTAATTTGCGAGTATTCCCATTGGCGTTAACGTGAATCGTGTTTCCCTGACCTCAGGTACCTTGGAGCCCCCGACTGTGTTTGATGTGTCAGAAGGTCGTGCCAGTGGGTGAAGTGCATCAAATGGCCTGTTCCCACATTGTCCACAAAGAGGTGAGGGTCCCATCTTCTCCCGTCAGTCCGTACACTGGTCTTTCACTTTCATGTGCGGGGCAAGTTTTCTTACACAGAGAGCGATAGGTGTCTGGAATGTGTAACCAGGTGCAGTGGTGGAAGGAGGAATGGTGGTGGCTTTTTAGAGGCTTCCTGACAGGCACATGGCTGTGCAGGGAATGGAGGGGTAGGGATCATATGCAGGCAGAGGAGATTAGTTTAACCTGGCATCATGTTTGACACAGACATTGTGGGTGAAGGGTCTGTTCAAGTGTTGCAGTGTTCTCTGTGTCTATACAGTCCTGTAAAGCTGCTGCAAGTAAGAGTTTCATGGTTGCATTGTCGATACATTTGACAATGAAGCAATCTGGACTCTCTCTGTTCTATCAGCTGCGATGCACTTGCTACCACCCTGACATCTTCATCGGAGACTAGAGCGCAAAACTCTAGGCTAGCACCTCACGGGGGGCATCAAGGGAGTGGTGCACTATAGGATGTGTTATCTTTCTGATTCAAATATTTAATCGAGATCCTGTCTGCCCAGCTGGATATGTTGAAGAGCAACAGGGAAGATCAGCAAAGAATCCAAGCCATTATGAATCGGTGTTTCTCAAACATTGTCGCCCTTTGTAGGAGTTTGTTTGCACAAATTGTATGCCACATTTCAAGCGTTACAACCATGACCACCCTTCAAATGGCCACAAGTAGCTTATAATGGCCATAAATTATTTCCTTAGAAGGCTTAGGAAATGTGGCATGTCCCCAACAACTCTCACCAACTTCTACTGATGTGCCGTAAGATGCATTTTATCGGGATGCATCACTGCATGGTTGAGGAACAGCTCCATCCAAGACTGCAAGAAATTGCAGAGAATTGTGGATGCAGCCCAGACCATCACACAAACCAACCTCCCTTCCATTGAAGATTAACTCCAAATCATGGACTATCTCAACAGGACCGACACCATCTCTGGATAGAAGGAATGGCCATGTTTCAGGTCAAGACCCTTCTTTAGCCTCCCTTCCAGTGACTCCATTTACACTTCACGTTGCCTCGGCAAGGCCACCAGCTTACTCGGGGACCAGTCTCACCCCGGTCACTCCCTCTTCTCCCCTCTCAAATCAGGCAAGGGGTACAGAAGTGTGAAAACGCACACCTCCACATTCAGGAACAGTTTCTTTCCAGCTGTTATAAGGCAACTGAACCATCCTCTCAACATCTTGTGATAAATTTTGGGCACCATATCTGAGGAAGGATGTGCAGCTCTGGAGAGGGTCCAGAGGAGGTTTACAAGAATGATCCCTGGAATGAGTAGGTTAAGATAGGAGCGTTTGACGGCACTGGGCCTATATTCGCTGGAGTTTAGAAGAATGAGGGTGGACCTCAATGAAATGTACAGAATAGTGAAAGGTTTGGATAGAGTGGATGTGGAGAGGATGTTGCCACTAGTGGGAGAGTCTAGGAGTCTAGAGGTCATGGCCCCAGAATTAAAGGACGCTCTTTTAGGAAGATTAGGAGGAATTTATTTAGTCAGAGGGTGATGAATCTGTGGATTCCTTTGCCGCAGAAGGCTGGGGAGGCCAAGTCAGTGGAAATATTTAAGGCTGAGATAGATAGATTCATGATTTGTACATGTGTCAGAGGTTATGGGGAGAAGGCAGGAAAATGGGATTAGGACAGAGAGATAGATTAGCCATGATTGAATGGTAGAGTAGACTTGATGGGCCAAATGGCCTAATTCTACTCCTATCCAGATAGCAGTACTATCTAACCCACTGGAGACCCTCATACTTTACTGGACTTTATCTCGCACTAAACAATGTTCATGTTATTCCCTTTATCATGTATCTGTACACTGTGGATGGCTCCATTGTAATCATGTCTAGTCTTTCCGCTGACTGGTTAGCACGCAACAAAAGCTTTTCGCTATACCTCGATACACGTGACAATAAACAAAATCAAACTAAATTGCTTTGGGTTGCTGCAACACAATCCATAAATTGCACATTTTATAAAGCTTGGTAAAAAAAATAGTCATCAATTTTTTTGGTGTGAAATATTTCACTATCCAGCAACATAAATAATCAATAGATACGGTGAAAGAAAGCCATGGGTCAAGAGTGTTTAATTGTCATGTGTTCTTGGAAAGGAACATTTATATTCTCACGGTGCAGATTTACAGGCATGTCAACACACACAACACTACAAATAAACATACAGTAATTAAGGGTCAAACATACTGCTAATGCTGTAGGGCAGCAGCTCCACTTAAGACTATAAGACCATTAGACGTAGGCCATTCAGCCCATGGGGTCTACTCTGCCATTCAATCATGGCTGATGTATTTTTCCTTCTCAACCCCATGTTCTTGCCTGTACCCGTATCCTTTGACATTCTTGCAAATCAGGAACCCATCAATCTCCGCCTTAAAAATTCCCCATGTCTTGGCCTCCACAGCCGTCTGTGGCAACGAATCCCACAGATTCACTACCCTCTGTTTAAAATAAATTCCTCCTCGTCTATTAGTTGTACCGCTGTTCTATTCTGTCACTATCTTCCGTACCATAATGCGCCTGTCCCACTTAGGAAACCTGAACGGAAATCTCTGGTGACTTTGCGCCCCACCCAAGGTTTCCGTGCGGTTCCCGGAGGTTTTTGTCAATCTCCCTACCTGCTTCCACTACCTGCAACCTCCGGCAACCACCCGCAACCTCTAAGTGGGACAGGGGCATAAGTCTCCTCACTGCATTACAGCAGTGTTCAGTCTTGTACTTCATAAAATTAACCTGTTTACTGCCATACCGTATACTGACCTCGCTATACTCGGAGGTGGCACTGAACAGGTTAAGGAGGTGGCTTGCCTGTGGCTTTGAAGTTTGGTTGCAGGGGCTGGCCGAGGCAGAGATGCCTCTTCTGTTCATTATCTTGCTCCTTCCCCTTCATACGACCTAGGATTCGTACGTGAACTTAAGTTGTGTGTTGGAACTGACCATCTAGGTCAATGCAGGCAGCCTCCAGCTTGGCAGGCTATTAATGATCCCTTCCAGAAGGTCATGCTGACAGAATAGTTTCCCGCAGTTACTGCTTTCATCTCCAAACAAAACGCACACCATCCACCGAGGAAACTATAATGATCAAGCCACTTCTGTCCCTGCAGATAATTGAGTAAGCCTTCAGAATATGCAGTGGGATGTACAATGTGACATTTACACCATTATTCTAGCTCTAGATGTCTCATTTATTTGGCAATCTCGCTCCCTTTTTTTAAAAAGCATTATTTCCTCTTCTTTCCCTCACCCCCCCCACACCCTTCAGTGCATCAAGTTCTGGGCACACACCAACAAAAACAGCAGCTGTCCTTTCTGCCCCACACCACGGTGATGGACCAGTCCTGGACGATCGGGCAGGAAGAGATGGAGGACGATGGAATTGGACTTGTGCCAGCACCGAACTACATGAACGGCTTGCGTTACGAGAAAGGAGCCACATCGTGGGGAATAGATGGACGAGTCTGTGGCATGTTGGCCATTTGGACTAAATTGACACCAGTCAATGTTGTAAATGATATTGAAGGCAATATTATACTAGGTCATCACTTCAGCTCCTCTACTTGATCTTACGGCCGGCATTGCGTGTTTCAGCTGCCTGACGAATATAGGTGTGTTGGAGTGATGAAGAGTTATCAACACAAAACATTAATGCCCCTGTCCCACTTAGGAAACCTGAACGGAAACCTCTGGAGACTTTGTGCCCCACCCAAGGCTTCCGTGCGGTTCCCTGAGGTTGCAGGTGGTTGCCGGAGGTTGCAGGTAGTGGAAGCAGGTAGGGAGACTGACAAAAACCTCCGGGAACTGCACGGAAACCTTGGGTGGGGCGCAAAGTCTCCAGAGGTTTCCGTTCAGGTTTCCTAAGTGGGACAGGGGCATAACTCTGATTCACTCTCCACAGGTGCTGCTTGACCAACTGAGTACCAGCACATTTTCTCTTTATTTCAGATTTCCAGCACCTGCAGTATTTTTTGATTTTTTTTTTTCCACAAACAATTATTGTTTATTGTTGTTCACCATATTTTGAGTGCAGTAAACTTTATTTATCTAATAGCTGAATGGAAGCAGCAGTGCACAGAGTGTGAGATGTTCCTGATATGGTTTGAAGTTCTGCTGCACTCTAAACCAAAAGCAATAAATATGATTCCAAAGAATGGACCCTCCAGAACCATCTCCAAGTATCTGGAAATGTATCTAAATATTGTCTCTTATAGTCATACAGCATGGTAATGTGCCCTATGGCCCAACTCGTCCGTGCCAGCCAAGCTGCTCCATCTGACCATGTTCGGCCCATATTCATCCAAACCTTTCCTATCTATTTAGCTTTCCAAATGTCTTTGCAATTTTATCATTTTACCTGCCTCAGCTATTTTTTTTTTTCTGGTAACTCATTCCATATAACTACCACCCTCTGTGTGGGAAAGATTCATACTAAATTGTTTCCCTTCACCTTAAACCTATGCCTTCTAGTTCTTGATTCCACTATCCTGGGGATAAATACATTGTGTATTCACCGTATCTAATCCCCTCATGATTTTGTACACTTCTATCAGATCATCCTTCTGCCTCTTGCGCTCCAAGGAATAAAGTCCTCGTCTGCCAAATCTCTCCCTATAGCTCAGGCCCTCTTGTAACAACAACATCCTCATAAATCTTCTCTGCACCCGTTCAAACTTAATGGCATCTTTTTTTATGGAAGGGTGACCAAAAGTGAACACAATGTTCCAAGTATGGCCTCATCAAAGCTTTGTACAACTATAATATAACATTTCTTAACATTCCCTGACTGATGAAGGCCCCGGAGCCAAAAGACGTTTCTTAATTCAAGACGTATTTGAGTTGACTAATTTAAAATAAAAAGCTTAAAAATGCGTTGTTCACTGTATAAGTTCATAAGTGACAGGAGAAGAATGAGGCCATTCGGCCCATCAAGTTACTACGCCATTCAATCAAGGCTGATCTATGTCTCCTTCCTAACCCCATTCTTCTGCATTCTCATGTATGCTGCGAATACCTCACGGTTTAGGTGTGGTGGTTAATCATATCTAATTTTTCCTTGAGGATTTGTTTTAATGTTTTATATGGATACTATTGAGGTAATTTTGGGGCATAATTTGGACATTCTGAACTCAACCTTGGCGACCTTTGGTAATTAAATGTTTAAAACAACATTCATAATCTGAAAATGTCCCTCCACCGCCCCTCCCCAATCTCGTTCGCCCTTTTCACTCTGGGGATGGATGCCCCCCTCCAGCTGACCCTTGACCCAAGGTTAACGTGTAGTGTCAGTCCTTGTCCTACATTGCAACAAACGCAGAAGGATCATGACATTGTAAATCACACGTGGTTAGACACAACATTTCCCTTTG
This sequence comes from Amblyraja radiata, assembly GCF_010909765.2. Taxonomy (NCBI): domain Eukaryota; kingdom Metazoa; phylum Chordata; class Chondrichthyes; order Rajiformes; family Rajidae; genus Amblyraja; species Amblyraja radiata. Next base: position 10,338,402 of record NC_045988.1, read on the forward strand.
CTGAACAGTAAAATGCACAGTGACCTGAAATACTCTCTACGGATTGTCAGAGAGAATGTAGAGAAACACTATTTTATAATCAATTGATGTGGTTCCATTCATGCAGATCAGTTGCTGTTACTGCTGGGGATAATGATGCCAACTAACTTCATGAGCAGAGTCTTTTGTTGCAAACCTCCTTGTTGAAATTTTGAAGGGTAGTGTGTGCTAACCTCCAAGAATAAACAGGGACGGACATAGAAACATAGAAATTAGGTGCAGGAGTAGGCCATTCGGCCCTTCGAGCCTGCACCGCCATTCAATATGATCATGGCTGATCATCCAACTCTGTATCCCGTACCTGCCTTCTCTCCATACCCTCTGATCCCCTTAGCCACAAGGGCCACATCTAACTCCCTCTTAAATATAACCAATGAACTGGCCTCGACTACCCTCTGTGGCAGGGAGTTCCAGAGATTCACCACTCTGTGTGAAAAAAGTTCTTCTCATCTCGGTTTTAAAGGATTTCCCCCTTATCCTTAAGCTGTGACCCCTTGTCCTGGACTTCCCCAACATCGGGAGCAATCTTCCTGCATCTAGCCTGTCCAACCCCTTAAGAATTTTGTAAGTTTCTATAAGATCCCCTCTCAATCTCCTAAATTCTAGAGAGTATAAACCAAGTCTATCCAGTCTTTCTTCATAAGACAGTCCTGACATCCCAGGAATCAGTCTGGTGAACCTTCTCTGCACTCCCTCTATGGCAATAATGTCCTTCCTCAGATTTGGAGACCAAAACTGTACGCAATACTCCAGGTGTGGTCTCACCAAGACCCTGTACAACTGCAGTAGAACCTCCCTGCTCCTATACTCAAATCCTTTTGCTATGAAAGCTAACATACCATTCGCTTTCTTCACTGCATGCTGCACCTGCATGCCCACTTTCAATGACTGGTGTACCATGACACCCAGGTCTCGCTGCATCTCCCCTTTTCCTAGTCGGCCACCATTTAGATAATAGTCTGCTTTCCTGTTTTTGCCACCAAAATGGATAACCTCACATTTATCCACATTATACTGCATCTGCCAAACATTTGCCCACTCACCCAGCCTATCCAAGTCACCTTGCAGTCTCCTAGCATCCTCCTCACAGCTAACACTACCCCCCAGCTTAGTGTCATCCGCAAACTTGGAGATATTGCCTTCAATTCCCTCATCCAGATCATTAATATATATTGTAAATAGCTGGGGTCCCAGCAATGAGCCTTGCGGTACCCCACTAGTCACTGCCTGCCATTGTGAAAAGGACCCGTTTACTCCTACTCTTTGCTTCCTGTTTGCCAGCCAGTTCTCTATCCACATCAATACTGAACCCCCAATGCCGTGTGCTTTAAGTTTGTAAACTAATCTCTTATGTGGGACCTTGTCGAAAGCCTTCTGGAAGTCCAGATACACCACATCCACTGGTTCTCCCCTATCCACGCTACTAGTTACATCCTCGAAAAATTCTATAAGATTCGTCAGACATGATTTACCTTTTGTAAATCCATGCTGACTTTGTCCAATGATTTCACCACTTTCCAAATGTGCTGCTATCCCATCTTTAATAACTGACTCTAGCAGTTTCCCCACTACCGATGTTAGACTAACTGGTCTGTAATTCCCCGTTTTCTCTCTCCCTCCCTTCTTAAAAAGTGGGGTTACGTTTGCTACCCGCCAATCCTCAGGAACTACTCCAGAATCTAAAGAGTTTTGAAAGATTATTACTAATGCATCCACTATTTCTGGAGCTACTTCCTTAAGTACTCTGGGATGCAGCCTATCTGGCCCTGGGGATTTATCGGCCTTTAATCCATTTAATTTACCCAACATGAATCCCTATCTCCTACCCATCAGTCATTACTGAAGCGCTTTTATCACCCTGCAATAACTAGTCATTGTATTGTATAACCTTTTAAATCTAGAATCTTTTTAATCTTTTGATTAAGAAGTTACGAGTTGCAGAGATGAGATTAGTGAAGATCACCATTTGGCCTGTGTGCCAAAGTTGGTGATAGTTTTGAATCATAAGTTATAGGAGCAGAATTAGGCCATTCAGCCCATCTAGTCTACTCCACCATTCAATCATGGCTGATCCATCTTTCCCTCTAACCCCATTCTCCTGCCTTCTCCCCATGACCCCCTGACACCTGTACTAATTAGGAATCTATCAATCTCCGCCTTAAAATATATCCATTGACCTGGCCTCCACCGCCTTCCGAATTATTTACCTTTATCATTGAATTTGCGATTCTATTGTGTTTGTGTGTGTGTATAGATCACATAGAGATGGCGAAAGCCACTTGAGAAACAGTCATAAGGTGAGGGAAGTAGTGGCAGGATATCGATGCTACCTGTTCCTTTGCATCTGTATGTGCCATTCTTCACTGAGGCGGCGCTGTGGGAAGTGTCCTCGGGCACTTCACTCTGTCAACATCCAACATCTCCACCAAGCCGCAGTGCAGGTTCGGAACCTCTGCATTAAATTGAGCGCGTGCTGTTCACGACTACACAGACAAATGGCAGACTGTGCAACATCTGGCAAACCGTTTTAATGATTCCTTTAACATCTAAACGTGATTGAGACAAGGACAGACGCACGCTTTGTTACACAAGCTTAGTGGAAGATTTTGTTGAGGGATCATCGGACGTTTATATTGCTAATTATCTTCTGTCCACTCCAGGTGATGGGGTTATTTCTCCACATAAGGATCATTCCCCAGTCTCCCAGGTACTTTACCCAGTGGCCTTGACTCTATCCTGGTGATTGAATTTTCCTTTGGGCAGTGGATGCTCTCAGTGCTGAAGACATTCCAGCAAACACATGGCAGTCGGTGAAGCCTCAAGTTGTGTTTGTCTTCTGTCTTTACGGGCACCATTGACAAAGCGAGTGTATCTTAATAGCCCTTGAAGGAGATGGGGAACTGTCCAGTCTGTGGTGAAGGTGTGCCTACAATCTAGTTGTTGGGAGTGCCTGGATATAGACCCAGGTACAATGAAGGAACGGCATTGTAATTGTATATCAAGGGGATGTGTGATGAAAAGAAGAATTTCTGAGTGGCGGTGTTCCCCTTCATCTGTTGTCCTTCCGTCTTCATCGTTCTAGCTGTTAGAGATCATGGGTTTGGGCAAGTTAGACACAAAACGCTGGAGTAACTCAGCGGGACAGGCTGTATCACTGGAGTGAAGGAACGGGTGACGTTTCGGGTCGAGACCCCCCTTCAGGCTGTGAATCAGGGAACAGGGAGTCTGGAGATAAGGAGGGGGTATGATGTGAATATGACAGATCAAAGCAGACGATGATAAAAAAAAATGTAGAATGGTTCATTGTTAGCTGAGGGGAAGGTGACAACGAGAAATACAATGAGTAACATTAATCAGAAGGACAGCGCAACTAGTCGGAGAACTAGGATGGGGGAGGCAATGCTGCTATGGAAGCTTTGGCAAGTTGATGTCTATTTGCTTTCAGAAGGCATGTACTCAAGCTAAAAGTGTGCTGATAGTGGAGCGAGTGCAGAAGCTGGAATGGGTCACTGGTTAAGTGTAACACAGAGCTGGAGTAACTTAACGGGTCAGGCAGCATCTGGAGGGACATGGATGATGTAAAAGAAGGACCCCAACCCGAAACTTTGCCCATCCATTCTCTTCATCGCTGCTGCCTGACCCGCTGAGTTCCTCCGGCACTTTGTGTTTTGTTTTGCTCAAGATTCATACATCTGCAGTTCCTTGTCTTCATATAACTGCTGCTCTGGAGAGGAGTATTATTGGAGCTGCAGTCATCCCTGGAAGTGGGAATTTTTCCATGACATTCCTGACTCGTCTTCTCTTTTCCCTCCACTCCACAAACCAAATTAGATGTTTAAATTCATTAAACGGGCAGCTTTCTTTGGGCAAAGCAGCTGCCGATGTGTCATCAAGGTTGGACCAACATCGGGGGTTTTTTGTGTGTGTGCAGAACAATGGGATTCTGTCCTTCATGTTAAAAACATCTCACAGTCGAGTATTGAAAAAGGATTTTGTCAGATGAATTGGAGCTTCCTGTGCAAAATGTGCTTTTTCATCTTCTGGAATGCTTGCTAGAGCTGGCACTGATTTAAGGCACTGTGAGCCAAATTGCTTTCTAATTTTATTGTTTTCATAGCTGCCTCTTTTCCAGATATCCCCAAGCCAGCTGTTAAACCTTGCCTCCAATATTGCTCTTCCAACATCCTGCTTGTTATACTTGTTTTGTATTTTTGACTTTGATTTGTGATGTAGCATTGGCAAGTGATGGCCTGATGCTGTAATGTGAATATCCTGGAGATCAGTGTTTGCCCTGTTAGAAACCTCCAATATAAACCGGTTCCTTGGAAGACCTTTTGATTAAGGCCATAGGATGTTCTGTCCTATTGAAAGCTTAAGTATGAGGTAGTTCTACTTTGATTATCTTTAAAAATAAATGTGCAGAACTATTTTGCAGCAGTCCAAGTATTACAGAATAAAATATAGCTAGTGGAGGAACAAAATATTAAGAATTTAGTAGAAAATTAAAATTGTAGCATATACCGTGAGATTTACAAAATATGTATTTTCTTTCTCATCTTTCCTCACCCCATCTCCTTTCATCCAAAATGGTTCCCTTGAGGGATCGGATTTTCTAAGTGGGGAACACAAATCTTCAAATAAACAGTGTTGTGATGTGTAGGTCCCGAAACGAAAGAGAGGAGTCAGGTATTTCGAGAGGCACCTTTATTTATGTTCTTCCCGGTTGTAGGGAAGTCCACGAGAGAAAGATGGCACCCAAACCCTTGCTTTTAAACCCTCTGGTCAAGGGCCGCCTCTGGACTGAACCATTCCCGTGCCGAGGGGTTAGGATGGCCCAACCCTTGGGAGCCGCCACAGTGTAAACAAGAATGCCATGCAATTGGAGGTTGTTGTAATGTCAAGTTACAGCAGCGATGGCGGAGGCAGATACAATAGTGGCTTTTAGATAGGTGACTGGGTATGGAGGGATATGGACCATATGCAGGCAGATGAGATTAGTTTATCTTGGCATCATGTTCATCACAGACAATGTGGGCTGAAGGGCCTGATCCTGTGCTGCATTGTTCTATGTAACAAGTGCTTTGTCGGACTTCACCAGCCCAGTGTGCCTTTCTGAAGCTAAAGCCCATCCTATGTCCTAAAGTGCATTGTGTTATCTTCACCTTTCCATATATGAGATCAGGAGAGTGAGACATCAGACAAAAGCTGCTGTGGAAAGATAATTATACTGGTGGTATTAGCTGGCCTACTGCACCTTGACTAGGATTTAAGGTGCTCGTTGGACTTGGCCTATGATGGATGGGCGAGGCGTAAGGATATCCCAGCGCTGAATTAGTTAATCTAAGGAGATGGCACAAAATGTTGGAGGGCTCAAGTTCTGGAATCTAGAATTTAATTTGCTAATGAATTAAGATGGTGCGAATTTGTACACATTCTCGTTCGTGTTATTGAATTCCAATAAACAGGCGATTTCCAAAAAAGGCTTCGGGGAGGAGAAAAAAACCACACATAATAATCAGTTGATAAACTATTTTAAATCTTGGTGTCTTTTCATCATAAAAATCATTCTTATGGCCTATATACATAAAATAAGACAGAACAATTGCACATTTCAGAAACATACCAGCTAGCACTAGAATCTTTACATAATACACAAGCAAGTTCCTATTTTGTACAAAGTTTCCAAAAGATATCAACTTGGATCAGGGCAAAAAGTTCTACAAAATGTTTAAATTAATGTTAATGGCAACCGTTATCTGCTTTCCACCAGTGTTAGAACACGCTGTTCTGTACACTCATACTGTGACAAATCAATATTGCTTGGATTATATTAATGAAGGCAATACAAGTTATTCCTTGTCCATTCCAATTAGTCAAACCTTGAGTAATAGTTGCACAATGATGTTGAGATTCTGTTTAGCAGTGAATGTCATTACAGCCAGGTACAACTTCCAAAGAAGAGTGAATGCTTGGGTGAGGAAACAGCAGAAACGGTTAACTTCAGTATTAAGGGGGAATTGGAAAGGTATTTGGTGCGAAAATGAATCGATGGCTTTAACTACTGAGCTGTGTAATTGGTTTTTGGAATTTGGAGTCTGCTAGATAGGAAGTGAAAAAGTCTAGGCTGGTCCATGTCAATGCAAAGGTGGTTGCCATGTGTACATAGATTGGCATCAATATTGGGGTATCCACTATGTTTGTAAATCCTTTCCTGACCTTCCCATCCCCACACTCCCAGCCTCCCCATCTCAGTGTCTACTCCACTCATATAAACATACTGCGATTTCTGTGCTATTCCATTTCTGGCACCATGCATATCCCTGAATTTAATTGCCTTACTGTTGCTGGCTGTGCTTTCCTGCCTCGACCTCTGTGCTATTTAATTCCTAGTCTATGGCTGTCTCTCCACTACTCACTCTCTTAAGATGCTCCCTTGAGGAAAAAAAAAACATCCTTTTAGCCACACCTATTGTCGTCTTTGCTGATGTCTTCTGGTTTTGTTCAGCATCAGATTTTTGTTTGGTAGCCTGTAAAATGCCTTGACCATCTTCTTGCTGTGCTGCTTAAATGGATATTTGAAAGGAATAGAGGGAGTGGGGATTATCAGCGTGTGCTTAGCAACTGTGTATACGTTTTGGCCTGAGACGTAGTTACTGAGTTCTCAGTTGCCTGAATTTTAAATTAAATTCTCAAACACTGCAAATATTGAATATGTAACATGGGTTAATGCAAAGGTTTTACCGGAGTGGTTTAAATAGCAGCTCTAACCACATCAGTGTTTTACATATTGGATAATCAGTTGTGTTTTTCTAACATTTCCACTTGGACCGTATTGGCCATAGGGATAAAGGTTTGGACGATTGAGACCTGAATTTTATGGACTCGCTGTAAATGATTTCCATGCATTGGTCGAGAAAACCACAGTCCAGTTTCCTTTGAGATGCAAAGAGATGAGACTGAAGATGCTGGAATCTTGATCAAAATGTTGGAGTAACTCAGCGGGTCAGGCAGCTTCTCTGAAGGTCAAGGAGCGGCAAGGTTTCAGACAGGAGCCCTTTTTCAGACTCTGCAGAGGGTTCTGCAGAAGGGCCCCGACTCAAAAGTACTGGCTATCCATGTCCTCTGGCGTTGCTGCCTGACCTGCTGATTACTCCGGCATTTTGCCTCAAGTTTCCTCCTTGTGTTTGTCTCCCGCTGACCAGTGTGGGAATTACAAGCAGAAACTGATGTCTGAAGGTAGACATGTCCTACAGTCATGATTAGATAACTCAGCTGATGGCTGACGGCACCTTTTTTCGAATCGTACCAAGCAAGAGCAAAAAGAAAGAGGAAGAGAAAGATGTTGAACGTTACAGCTGGTAATTGGGCTCCAGCTTACATAATGTAGCAATTTGCAAAGCATAGAACCAAATGACAATGTTGAACAAGGTCACTGATAAAAGCTAAAGGAACATTCTATCAAGCGGTTGTCATGACAGAGTGATGTGCTTGTTTGTGTTTTTCATGTTCCCCCTGTCAGAAAGATATCCATCGTTCCACCCATAACCTTCCCCTACCTTCTCTGTTACCCAAACAATGTTTTTTTAATCTCTTTTTAAGTTCTGATAAAGGATTCCCACAACTGAAGCATTAACTGTTTCTCTTTCCATGGGTGTTGCCTGATCTACTGTGTTTCCAGCAATTTTCTGCACAAATTATAAATGTGAACATGCCAGTTCTCATTGATAGTGGTTGATACCGAATCTATGCAGGGATAAGATAATTAATATGTGCACTTGGTAAATGACCAACGGGTTTCAGGATATACAGATGCTTTAATTTTCTCGGGGAGTACATGCCTCCTAATCTGAGTCGACCAGGATCCTGGAGAATATTCGCTCTAGTTCCAAACCCCCAAAGCAGGAAAAGTGCTCCCTCAGCCTCCATCTTGACAGAGTGAATACTCTGGGGAGCATGCAATTATTACCGAGAACTGCACAGATCAGTACAACTCGAAGCATAACTACTGCTGAACAACCTTTGAGTGGATAGCATGCAAACAAATGTTTTTCACTGTAACTAAGAAGAACTGCAGGTGCCGGTTCCTACCAAGAATAAACACACAATGCTGGAGTAACTCAGTGGGTCAGGCAGCATCCCTGGAGAAAATGGATGGAGTCAGGACCTTTCTTCAGACTTTTCATCGTACCGTGGTACACGTGACAATAATAATCTGAACTAAACAGCTTTAGTAAAAGAGAGAGAAGGATGAGAGAGGTTCTGCAAAATTAGGGAAAGACTAATTACAGTTGCCATGTAATTGTTTTTTTTCATATCTAGTGCAGGATTCAGATGTGTTCATTCCGATCCTCACCAGCCCACAAATACTGGGGTCATGAGTTTGTGTCTCAGCACAGCAGCTGCTAAATTAAATTCAAGTAATTAAATAAACCTGGGATGAAAAGATGGGTATCATTAATAGTGAGGAAAGTAATGAATTCCCATCTCACTCACAAACAGCAAATGCCCTCCAGGGACGAGAATCTGCCACCTCAGTGTGACACCAGACACACAGCAAAGTGACGGACTAATTCACATGCCCTCTGAATTGGCTGAACAAGTTATTTGGGGTAGGGGTAGTAAATGCTTACTGAGTTGATGAAACTAACCTTCCTTCAAGTAGATTTAAAAAAAGAGGGACAATTTATATTGTAGATACAGGGTTAGGCAGTGTGTTTCCATATGCTTGTTTATTATTCTAAAAAAGCATCGCGGTTTCAATTCCATTCGAAGCCATCAATGAGAATTGAAATGGAACAACAAATCTCAATTAAACGCCATGGGAGTTGGAGTATGACATTTAGCCCCTTGACCCTGTTTTAACATTCACTTAGCTCATGGCCAATCAATACCTTAATACCATTTACCTGCCTCTGCTCCATAGCCCTGTTACCCTTATTTAGTGAAGATTGATGGATTGAGGTACTGCAAGATTTCACAGCCATGGCTTTTCAAGGGAAAAGTACCACATTACTGCTGCTGCTGATTTGAGGCTATGCTGACATAACCATTTCAGTAGATTACGGCTGACAGATATTTGTGACCTGCAGGTAGGAAATACCTCTTAAATGAATTAAAATGTAATTAAAATGAAGGAAAGAGGCATGGCGTTGATGGATGTATTGCTGGTGATGAGTAGTTGAAGTTTTAGTTGCTAGTTTACAATTTGAAATGACATATTCGACTGTTAGCAGCGTGTAGCCGTGACTTGTATAATCGACTAGCACTATTATACCAAGCCCAATGTTTAGCAAACAAGATAGTAAATGTGAATACACCAGTTTGCATTGGGAGAAGTTGATAAAGAAATGTATACAGAGATAAGCTAATTAATATAGAGCCGTAGAACATGGAAATGTGTCCTCTGGCCCAACTCACCCAGGCCGAATAAGTTTGTGAAAGAATGCTCAAAAACCTCTTTTTTTTTAAAAAAGAAAAACACAAAACTATCAAAAAGTTAGTAAAGTCAGAAATGGCAATCTAATGCTGATTGACATCAAACATGCAACCAAAAGCTTGAGAGTTCAAAATTACTTTGAAGTTAGTTGTTAGTATCTGCTTATTTGTTGGCTGGTGCAAAGGGATGAGATAACACGATGAAAGTTGTCAGATTTAAAAAAAAAAATTTGTGGAAAGCAAGATCTTTTCATCTTATTTTTTTCTGTTAAATTGATCTTAGATCCGGATAACTGCACTTCTTTTTTCCAATAATATATTGTAGTTTCTCAGAAGCGGATGTTGTGTTATTTCAGATGATGATAAGCAATCGTCTTGTGTGTGCTGCACATCAGTTCATTGGCTTCACAGACTCTGATCACTTTGGTTAGGGTGAGGAGCTTTTTACATTAGTGGTTACGGAGTAACTACGTGTCTCCTTTAGTTCAGTTTAGAGATACAGCATGGAAACAGGCCCTTTGGCCCATCGTGTCCACACCGACCATTGATCACCCATTCACACCAGTTCCATGTTGTCCCACTTGCTTGTCCACTCCCTACACACTAGGGGCAATTTTACATGGGCCAATTAACCTACAAACTTGCACGTCTTGTGGGAGGAAATTGGAGCAAATCCACACAGTCACAGTCACAGGGAGAAATTGCAAACTCTACACAGAGAACATCCCAAGGTCAGGATTGAACCTGGGTCCTAGGTGCTCAGATGCACCTCCTCTTGCATTCTTTTTTTATATTTACCACTTTGGGTTACATTTGTGTATTATTTGAATTGTTCCCTCAGAATCAGCAGCCTGCTAAAACGCAAACCTCATGTTTGATTCTCCACAACACAGAAAGAGGCGAATTGGCCCATTGGATCCAGTCTGGTTCCTGTGGAGAAATCCCATTTCCTCTCCTTATTTTCCCTCCTATTTCCTTGCAACTTATTTTCCTGCACACGAGCCCATCAACTCTGCTTGGATGCTTTTTGCAATTAACACCGCACTGATGAGCAATTTACAACTGAGATGCAAGGGACCGCAGATGATGGAATCTGGAGCAAAACACAAACTGCCCGAGGATCTCTGCAGGTCGAGCAGTATCCATGAAGGCAGAAGGACGGTCGACATTTTGGGTTGAGATCCTGTCTCAGGACTTTACATTGGCCAATAAACCAACCAGCACATCTTTGGGATTTGAGGAGACTGGAGCACCTGGAGGAAAGTCAGATCAAAGAAGAAAATGCAAACTTCACACAGTCAGCACCTGTGGCCAGAATAGCATCTTGGTACCAAAGACTGAATAAATGTGCCAAACCTTGTTCAATCTTCCCCGGGTAAGTGTGTGTATTGATGGATAATTCATTACTGTTCCAATAATTTTTATAATTTGTGTTATTTTTTAATACTAATTTATTTAACATCTAATTCTCACATTTTCCAATGATGATTTGTCTGATTTGGAATATAGTAGATTCCTCCCTGTCTTACCTACACTAATAGATGGTTTGTCACAGGATTAAATAGGTTTTGTTTGTGAGAATGCCATCATGTTGTAATTTATATTAAAGTGCTGGAGTAGCTTTAGCGGGTCAGGCAGCATCTCTGGTGAATATTGATAGGTGACGTTTCTGGTGTCTTTTGTTTGGGGTAAACCAGCATCTGCAGTTCCTTGTGTCAATGTTTTGTGATTCATTATGTTTTTAATTTTCCTTAAATATTTGCCATTTTTCTGTTCCTACCAATGTTTACTTATTTCCATTGTTCATGGATAAGGGAGTCCATTGTCAGTGAGACTGGGTGATAAGACACTGGATGGCACCATGGTGCGGCTAGTGGAATCACTGCCTTGCAGCTGCAGAGACCGGCTCAAAGGCGCTGTCTGTGTGGAGTTTGTATGTTCTCCCTATGACACCATCGAATTTCTTCAGATTTGCTCTGGTTTCCACCCAAGTCCCCAAAACCTGGTGATTGGTAGGTTAATTGGCCACTATACATGGGTTGCACTGTGTAGGCGAGGGGTAGAATTTGATGGGAGTGTGATAAGATTAAAATGGGGTTGATGTAGGATTAGTTTAAATGGGTGGTCCATGGACTTGCTGGGCTGAAGAACCTGTTTCCATGCTGCATTTCTCTCTCTATCCCTGGATGTAAGGAGGTGAGCAAATGTCTTCAAGTGGGATGTAGACATCAGTTGAACTGACGTGGCACTGAGCTATGAACGTAAGCATTTTAGCTTTAACCGTAACACCTTTCTTCCTCCAACAAGATGTTGGACCAAACTAAGGATAACATTCATTTTGTTCCTGTTCACACTGCAACAGCTTTCCCGTAAAGTCATTAACCACGAAATCATCTTATTTGTTCTGAAACAGGTGCTCTATTAGCTAGAGGGTTGAATCATTGTTATCAATATTAGCAGCCATCTGACAAAATCCCTAACCCCATTGATTCTCCAAACACATTGTTTAGTTTGGGAAAGTTAATGCTGTCACCAGAATTTTACAAAATGTGAACTTGTTACTAATTTCACCCATTAGCCATTTGCAACTTAATTCCAACATTGGGATAAGACAGTTTTGTTGCGACACTCCGCATGTCAAATCTTGCTCTCGTACACATTATGCCAATGACTGCACATCCTGTGAATGAAGATGTTCTCATGATTTAATAATATCCATTTCCAGCGGAAGTCCAATCTAGGTTTGGATGTCCAGGGTGGCACAATGGCGCCACCTTCCAGCACCTGAGACCTGGGTTTGATCCTGACTATGGGCGCTCTCTGTACGGAGTTTGTACGTTCTCCCTGTGACAGCGTGGGTTTCCGTCGAGCTCTCCAAAGATGTGCAGCTTTGAATGTTAATTGGCTTCTGTAAATATTGTCCCTAGTGTGTAGGATAGTACTAGGGATCGCCAGTCGGCGAGGTGAGGTTGACAATTTTGTGTCTTCTTTCATGCCAGAGATGGGCAGGTACATGGATAGGACAGGATAGGCTCAGAGGGATATGGGCCGAATGCAAGCAGGTGGCTCTAGTGTAAATGGGGGATGTTGGTCGGCATGGGCAAGTTAAGCTGAAGGGCCTGTTTCCATGCTGTATATCTCAAGTCCAAACCAAGCTGTGAATGGTTACAAAGGAGTCCAGAACATAAGATGGTCTCTAATTCAATGGGAAAATCTGAAGGAACATCTTCACCCAAAGAATGAACAGAAGCGGGAGAAAGTAATCAAAAACCAGGGGTGAGATAAATGGAGTGAGAGGACTCACGTAAACACTCGAGGGAAATTACTTCTCTAAGCACCATGCAATAAATTAAAATATATAAAACGAATTTTACTGCCCCCTATGAATCTAAATTGTAACAATAGGAGGCTATTCAGCCTATTAAACCCCTGCTAGCTCTCTGAAGCTCCCTTTCATCACATTATTCATACATCTTTTGTTTCCAAGTTTGTATCCATTTTTTTTTTAAACTAAAGACTTTTGTGAATTCCAGCAGAGTAGTTGATACAAGAATATGATCTCCCCTTTTTTTAAATTAAAAAAACTAAAGTCTCTGCTCCTTGTTTTGCTGAAAGCCTCAAACAGATGCCTGAATCTTGTAAAGTATAATCTTTCATAAGTGAGTATGCAGGTTTAGTTTAGTTTAGAGATGCAGTGTGAAAACAGGCCCTTTTGGACAGGTACATGGATAGGGTGGATTTGGAGGGATATGGGCCTAATGCAGGCAGGTGGCACTAGTGTAAATGGGGCATGTTGGTCGGCATGGGCATGTTAAGCTGATGGGCCTGTTTCCACACTGTACGACTATGTCCCAAATTGTATTCGGATTCTCCTGAGCACATTGTGGTATTGACATATATTACCATGTCAAGCTCATGAATTTCAAAGAGTATTTAGCAAAATGCAATAACACCCTTACCTCGCTTGATACAAGCACATAAAGATGTTCCCTAATATATTAACATTGCAATTAAACCACAATGTTAAAAAACATTTAAGGCAGAGGTGGCAGATTCTTGATTAGTACAGGTGCCGGAGGTTATGGGGAGAAGGCAGGAGAATGGGGTTAGGAGGGAGAGATGGATCAGTCATGATTGAATGGCGGTGTGATGGGCCGAATGGCCTGATTCTACTATTATCACCTATGACCTTAAACGTGGAAGGTCTGGAAATTTGGCAAGATACAGTTTAGAGAGCGGCAGTGAGTTCCTGAGGATAATATGTTTAACCACAGGTGGATGCTTTTATTAGTCATGATGTACCTGTGATGTCCACATCTCCATGGATTGTCACCTTGTCGTGGTGGAGAAACTTATGTGGTCCTGAGAGCGATGCCGTCTGGAGCTATGCTCCTGGTAGGACCACCCATGGAGGTACGGTTGAGGGGGAGGTCTCTGACAAAGAGCAATCCAACCAAGACCGCAATGGTGGAACAGGCGGAGGACGATGGCTGACCTTACTGGAGCGTCACAACGGCTGGGAAGGCGGATGTAGGCTGCAGCAGAAAAGGGTCTCTGGTCGTCTTGGGCTCCATGCCACTGGATCCTGACCCAGATCTGTCAAGAACCGTGTGGTGGCTGTCTGTGCACCAGTCTCCCCACGTTAAACAAAGTCACGCACAGGCGTCCTCCATATAGGGAATAGCACCCTGGAGACGCCCATGGTCAGCCACGACTGAAGGGGGCCTAAGAAGAACATGTGAAAAATAACTCTTGTATTTTACCTGAACCATTTCACCTACATTGGCCACACAGTGGCTGGGTTTGGGGTAGGTAGAGAGGAGAAAGATGAGATCTCTGCACAATGTATGGCAGAGTTGCACCAAAGGCTGTGTTACCAGACATTGGCTGCTTCAGATGTGTACTGTGTTCATTTGGTATTGATTAACGTTGCATTTGGGCTCCTTTTTAATGTACAGTTTCCTTGTAAATCAAAGGGAATCTGGAGGGAAAAGCTTGATGGAAAGGGAGCAAAATCCAAATGAGTAGGAATCCATGTTCAGAACCTGTTTGCAGGTTTAATTTATTTTAAAGTGTTCCCCGTAATTTCTTAATTAAGCATGTTATAATTTAAACTGAAGTTTACAACCCCTCGGAGGTGAAAATAACCTCTCAGAGACTCTTACGTTTTGACAAATATAAATTCTTATGATTACACAGAATTATTTAGCAGGTGGAGGAATGAAGTTATTACTTTTATTTAAAGAATCTGATCTCCTTGTATAATCTCAGACCTGGATCATGTTTAGAGAATGGCTGATAAATTGAAGCTATGTTTCACCTGGGCTATCCATCTCACTGCTAACTGTGTTTAAGAAGCATTGGCATAATTAAGTGTAGGAAGGAACTGGTTATATTGGAGATAAACACAATTTAGAGTGGGCAGCTCATTGGTCTTAAATATTAGTTTGGGCTGAAGGGTCTGATTTAGTGTATTATGATGCTATGACTCCAAGTGATCTTGAAGCTGTGTCCTCTGACTACCAAGACAACTGACAGAGGGAAGATGTGTCGGAAGGAACTGCAGATGCTAGTTTAAACCAAAGATAGACACAAAATGCTGGAGTAACTCAGTGGGTCGGGCAGCATATTTGGAGGAAAGGAATAGGTGGTGCTTCTCTAGACTCCAGACCTCAGACTTCTGACTGTGAGTCTGAGGAAGGGTTCCCACCTGAAATGCCACCTGTTCCTTTTCTCCAGAGATGCTGCCTGACCCACTGAGTTATTCCAGCATTTTGTGGCTATCTTTGGTATAATTAAGGTTCTGTTTACCATTTGTTGGAGAGTTTCTGCATATGGGCAGTTATTTGTGGAAATACTGGTTTTGTCTTCGCAGACAAGTCACATACATCAGCTGCAGAAGGTTTATGTTTCTTTAGAATATAAATTATATCAGCACTTTGTAAATGGATATTGGCTTTCTGGAAGGAGTAGACTTTGTGCAAGGATTTTCATTTCTAGATCTTAGCAGCGAGTTGCTGCCTTACAGCGCCAGAGACCTGGGTTTGAACCTGACTACGTGTGCTGTCTGTACGGAGTTTGTACATTCTCCCCATGACCTGTGTGGGATTTCTCCGGGAGCTCCGGTTTACTCCCACACTCCAAAGACGTACAGGTTTATAGGCTAATTGGCTTGGTAAAAATTGTAAATTGTCCCTAGTGCGTGCAGGACAGTGTTCGTGTACGGGGATCGCTGGTCGGCACTGACTCGGTGGGTCGACAGGCCTGTTTTTACACTATCTTTAAACTAAACTAAATCCTGTTCCATTATTTGCTTTTCTTTTAAATATAAGATCATATTTGTCTGATTAAGTACAGACATTTCTTTCACGTCCCTGATAACTAATACTGCCTTGCTTTTGCCAATGTCCTGGCGTTAACATTCCTGTATTGAGTCAAACATTCTTCAGTTCTCATTGTTTTTATTCCTTTCCACTCTCCTGTCATATCCCTTTGTCACCACTTGTATATTTGCCTTGTACTCCATTCCTTATCATCTTGTTTTTTC
The DNA here is from genome assembly GCF_010909765.2 of Amblyraja radiata. Lineage (NCBI taxonomy): Eukaryota > Metazoa > Chordata > Chondrichthyes > Rajiformes > Rajidae > Amblyraja > Amblyraja radiata. The sequence goes on from NC_045988.1 coordinate 10,354,423, forward strand.
CCCCCCCATTCTAGCTGTGTGTAGTTCTGGGTCAGATTGTCTCTGCCCTCTTGGTGTGTCTGTGCCAGACACTTCTGTAACCTGAAGTGCTGGAGCAACTCAGTCGGTCAGGCAGCATCTGTGGTGAACAAGGACAGGACTCTTCTTCACCCGGTTATTGTCCTGCCTTTCTCGTTTATTCTTCACTCTTACTGTCCTGCCTTCTCTGTAAATCCTTCTCACGTCTTCCCTCTCTTTCTATTGCTGATTGTACCCTAATACATTTTGTATGCCTCCTGTGCCATGTTACATTTGGTAACGTTTCCTGGAGCTTGTCTTGGGTAGCAATCACTCTGTGATGATATTCTGAGGAGGCAGAACAAGGTTGTTACCATGAATCAAGTAATATCTTCTTACTCCAAACCTTCTGAGATTTGCTGTACTGGGGCCTCCAAACATGAAAGTGTTGAAAGTTATCTAGTTATTTCCAATTATCCTTGACGTGTGTGGTTCATTAATGTGTGTTTGTATTGAACATGTTAGGAGTACAATTGCAAAAAAATCTTCATTAATGCAAATGCCAGAAAATCCAGATACTGAAAATGAGGTGAGGATCTTCAGGGATCAAATTAGCTGGAGTGGTGAACAGACGGTGGTGTTATCATTCCTTTGATTCTTCAATTGCATTGCATTTAAAATAAAGAAATGGATGAAATGATGTTGTCAACTTTAACTGTTACCAGTTTGATATGTGGTTAAAACTGTTGCGAGTTACCAATTGATCGCTGCTGAATCAGTCCAGGTATTAATGAAAGAATGGGTCGACTGGGCTTGTATTCACTGGAATTTAGAAGGATGAGAGGCTATCTTATAGAAACATATAAAATTCTTAAAGTAGTAGGACAGGCTAGATGCAGGAAAAATGTTTCCTATTTTTGGGGGAGTCCAGAACCAGGGGTCACAGTTTAAGTATAATTGGGATTTAGGATTCAGATGAAGAAAAACTTTTTCACCCAGAGAGTTGTGGATCTGTGGAATTCTCTGCCACAGAAGGCAGTGGAGGCCAATTCACTGGATGTTTTCAAGAGAGTTAGATTTAGCTCTTGGGGCTAAAGTAATCAAGGGAAAAAGCAGGAACGGGGTACTGATTTTAGATGATCAGCCATGATCATATTAAATGGTGGTGCTGGCTCAAAGGGCCGAATGGCCTACTCTTGCACCTATTTTTCTATGTTTCTATGTCAATTTAAATTCTTGCCCAGTTTATCAGGGCACTCGTTTCAGAATGTGTAGTGTCTATGTTTACATTCTACTCCGGAGACAAGTGCAATAAGCTTGACTGTTGGATTCTGGAGTTGCTGCTAAATCGAGACCTTTGTTATCTTCAACAGATCCCATGGCATTATTTTGAAATTTAGTGAGGGAAATGAGCGCATTGTTAATCCTCCAATCTAGATTAACAAAATGATACAAATTAGCTGATCATAATCATATTGAGCGCGGGGACTTGCTGTGTGCAAGTAGGTCTCGTGGCGTTCCCCTGGTTCCAATAGTGTGAACACCTAATGAAGTACAGTTATTGTGTGAGTTGGTCCTTCTATAGGTGAAGTCTTCCTCAACAGAGATAATAGATTGGTGGTAAAATATGGTATCTATGGATGCAAGGCTGATGTTGTTAGCAAATACTTCAATGTTAGCTTGCTGGCTTCTATCTGAAACATTGCTATTAAATTGGTCTCGGATTACAGGGGAGACTACAAGAAGTTATTCCTGGGCAACAGTTGACCTCTCATTTTTGGAACAGCTGAGCTGAAAGTGGAGCCTCCTTCAATGATTCACGATGAAAATACTGTGTAGGGCTTGAGGCCTGGGTGCTGCGGCCTTGTGTCGTATTGCCTGATTTCATTTTGGAATAACTAAATGGAGTGCAATTGGCCTTATTGTTTCTGGGCCAGGGTGGGGTATAATCTGCCATGCTTGTCACTACTGCTTGCTGTGGGAGAAAGTGTGCCCTTGTGTAAATATGGAGGGAGGCACTTGAGACATAATGCGCGGAAACAGGCTCTTCGGCCCACCGATCCCGCGCCAACCAGCGATCACCCTGGACACTGGCTCTATCCGACGCGCCAAGGACAATTTCTAATTTTTACCGAAGCCAATTAACCTGCAAACATGTACGTCTTTGTAATGTGGGAGGAAACCGGAGCACCCGGAGAAAGCGTACGTGTTCACAGGGAGAGCGTAGAAACTCTGTACAGACAGCACTCGCAGTCAGGAACTAACCCGGGTCCCTGGCGCTGTAAGGCAGAACTCTACCGCTGCGGCAGTGCGCTGTCCTAAAGTGCTCACACGAACTCTGAACTTTCAGCATAGCTGTTCCAAAACTGAGAGGCCAACTGTTATCCACAAGTAGTCTCTTTGGTAATCCGAGAGCATTTTATAACAAGGCTTCAAATATAAACCCGCGAGCTAACACTGTCAGGCTCAGCTGTATGAAATCCAGGATCAGATTACCTGTTGACATTTATTATCTGGGTTTGGCCTGAATAGTTATTTTTCCAGACCACATAATAAGGATGGCCAGTGTACACTAATAAGTACTGCAGCACAGGGTTGTGGTATTCTTGAGAAGGTAAAAGGCTCTCAATGATCATTGTAAGTGTACGATGGTCCTGAAAATGATGACGCTAAGTTTAATGCAAATTAAATATGCAATACTGTAATGTGTACATTTATCGATATTTACACACAAATGTATACATCACATTTCCACAGTTTAAATGTTGATGCTATCCTTACGGTAATGTAAAAGTGCATGTAGTATAAAACCATATTGCACTCTTTGTAGGAAAGAAGTGGCCACACTAAGGCTACACATGCCGGAGATCAGCGTTAATCATGGACTGTCATTTAACAATCATCTCTATTGCTCGTGTACTTTCCATTTAGTCCAGTAGATCATAGGATTGGTTTTGATCCAAGATGAGGAATTAAACAGATACAAAATATTTCTGTGGCTTATATTTACAGGGTTTTATTTGGGAGATATCTCGGTGAATTTTGTCAAGTGCAGAAGAGTTTGCGTACCTGTTGAGTTACCTGACTCTCAAACGTCAATGTTGACCCGTGGGTATTTGGTCACGGGATCTAATGATCTGACTAATTGAAAGTGTGATGCGGAAGAGCACGTACAGCTGGGAAGGTACCTTGTTTACGCTACCGTAAGCTTCAGACCAGCCGCGCAGTTTTCAGCTTCATTGTTTTATACACCCGCCCTTCCAGTTCAGCACTGCGAACCGACCACGTATTTAAAAAAGAAATGGAGAAAGAAAAGTTTTCTTCCATCTTGAAAGTGTTCTTCCACCGTCACTTCAGCAGCGATATGTCGTCTGCAAAGTCATCGTGCTCGCGGCGCAGGCAGCGGAAACAGCGCCACTGAAAGACCATCAGGCACAGGGGCAGCATGAAGAGGGCGCAGATGGCCGCCATCACGTACGCAATCGTCATCAGCGTTGACTCGTCTGTCTGTGGAATGTTGTAGCCGCAGTCCTCCATGTTTGTACTGAAGAAGGGACCCTCCACCGTGGCTGAACGGAACTCATCGTGCACTGGAAGCAAAGGTGAGGAGAAGGGTTAGCCTATGTGCTGGAGGTTTGTCCGTGGTGGACCTTTGTTGGTTATTCTACCATTTTATGTAGTGCTGCTTATCACATTTCTGCATGGGTTTGATCCTCCCCAGCTCTGTAATCTACAGCCCCATGTCGTTCATAGGCATCTGTACTCTCACTATAAACTCTGACCACTGGATTACATCCCTATTTAATCACTCTACCACTGGTAGAGCTGCTGCCTTACAGGGTCAGAGACCCGGGATCGATCCTGACTACGGGTGCTGTCTATACGGAGATTGCACGTTCTCCCCGTGACTTGTGTGGGTTTTCTCCGGGTGCTCCGGTTTCCTCCCACACTCCAAAGACGTACAGGCTAGTAGGTTAATTGGCTTTGGTATAATATTAAATTGTCCCGATTGTGTGTAGGATAGTGTAAGTGCGCGGGGATTGCAGGACGGCACGCGCTCGGTGGGCCGAAGGACCTGTTTCCGCGCTGTATCGCTAAACCACACTGGTGTCCGTGTCTTCTGCAATCTGCTTTACTCTCACAGCTGGCAAAAGCCTGCATTCAGCTTTTACCAGTCAAAGCTGATGTGCATTTTATTATTCTTTAAATATCACTGCCATTCAGTCTTGTTGACCTTCAGCAGTAAAACATTAACAGATTGAAATGTTATAATTAAATGGAAAGTATAATTCAAATATTAAAAACAAAAGCAAAAATAACTGTTATGAAAAGGCACTTGCTTCCTTGGCCTTCCAATCACTGATCCTATATCAGGATTGGACTTGAGGAATTTCAACAAGGTAAATGACTGAACACCAGTTGATTCATTCAAGACAGCTATTGCTTTGTTTAGTGTATTAATGTCACGTGCAATTATAGGTACCGTGGAAAGCTTTTTTACTGCGTGCTATCCAGTCAGTGAAAACACTGTAAATGATTACAATGAAGCCATCCAGAGTTTACAGATACAGGATAAATGGTTTAGTGTTTAGTGTAAGATAAAATCTGGTAAAATCTGATTAAAGATAGTTTGAGGGTCTCCAATGAGGTGTATGAGAAGTAAGGACCGCTCTCTAGTTGGTGATAGGGCGGTTCAGTTGCCGGATAACAGCTGGGAAGAAACTGTCCCTGAATCTGGAGGTATGTGCTTTCAAACTTCTGTACCTCTTGCCTGATAGAAGAGGGAGTGACCGAGGTTAGATTGGTCCTTGATTATGCGGATGGCCTTGCCGAGTCAGCGTGAAGTGTCGATGGAGCCAATGGAAGATATTCAATGAGAGACAGGCCCTTGGAATCAGATACAAACCACCTTGGCTAAATAAATGAACATCAGATAATTACCTTTTTAGGTACCACCTCAATCAAAGATAGTTAGAATTTATGAGAGAGAAAAGGAAACAGATGCTGGAATACTGAGCAAAAGACAAAATGCTGGAGTGCAAAGTGCAGGTTGGGCAGCATCTCAGTAGGACATGGATGGGTGACCATTCAAGTCGGGACCCTTCTTCAGAGAGGCTGCCTCACCTGCCGAGTTACTCCAGCACTTTGGAATTTAAACTGAATTAGTATAATCTACCCCTGGTTTATCACATCAAATCTATTTGTAAAGAGCTAGATGAAGAATGATAGTGGGATCAGTGCAGCTCAAGCCTGGTGGAAGTGTAACACATTTAATGGGGCCACTGCCTCATGGCTCCAGCAGTCCAGTTCAACTCTGACCAAATGTGGAGCTCAAATGTTCTCCCTGTGACTGCGAGGGCTTGCTCTGGCTGCCTCCTGCAACTCAAGGTCAGTAGGTTAATTGGCTGCGGCAAATTGCCCCCAGCGTGTAGGTGGGTGGTAGAATCTGGGAGGAGTTGGCGGGAAGGCGAGGAGAATAAAATGAAGTCAATGTAAACGGATGTGTGATGGTTGACGTGGCGTCAGAGAGCCACAGGGCCTGTTCGCCTGCTGTGTGACCATGAGTCATTGCAGTGGGGCTGAACCCAACAAAGTTCATTATAAGTGGGAAGTAGGGTTTCGGCCCGTAACGTTGCCTATTTCCTTCGCTCCATAGATGCTGCTGCACCCGCTGAGTTTCTCCAGCATTTTTGTGTACCAAAGTCATTATAATGTTTAAGAAGGAACTGCAGATGCTGGAAAATCGAAGGTACACAAAAATGCTGGAGAAACTCAGCGGGTGCAGCAGCATCTATGGAGCGAAGGAGATAGGCAATGTTTCGGGCCGAAACCCTTCTTCAGACTAGACTATAATGCAGCATGTTGACTTTGTAGCAACGCAACAAAAACTTTTCACTGTACCTCAGTATACATGACAATAAACTAAACTCAAATCTGCACATCCTAGCACCACCTTCTATTAAAAGAAACATTGGCCAAATAACTATTTAAGAAGGAACTGCAAATGGTGGAAAACCGAAGGTAGATAAAAGTGCTGGAGAAACTCAGCGGGTGCGGCAGCATCTATGGAGCGAAGGAAATAGGCAACATTTCGGGCCGAAACCAAAAGGTTTCGGCCCGAAATGTTGCCTATTTCCTTCGCTCCATAGATGCTGCCGAAACATTGCCTATTTCCTTCGCTCCATAGATGCTGCCGCACCTGCTGAGTTTCTCCAGCACTTTTCTCTACCTTGGCCAAATACCATTGTTTGTATACATGCTGCATCACTATTTTTCCAAGGAAGTCCTATTGCTAAGCCTGACTATCCCATTGTAGAAACAATGAAGTACAGATGCTGATTAATACACAAAAGGACAATAGGCGCTGAATTACTCTAGCACTTTGTGTCCTTCTGATTATCCCCTCACCTGATGCAGGAGAAATTGGGTATGGAAAGCCCTGGGTAATTCTAAGGCCAGAGATGATTAATAGCCCATTCAAGCAAGCTCATAATTGCCCAACAGTTCACTCTATGGGATTATTTGGCGTTGACCATTTCTCTTTGTCCTCATTCCCCTGCTCCTGTCATTCCTTACATCCCACATCCAGGCATCTTACTCCACTGATGCTGATGATTTATGTACTTTGAGTAAAGTTCCCTCTTGCCCTCTTCCTAACCTTGTCATAAAAGCATAAACGGTCTACCATTATCTGGATGAGTCATGCTATATAATCAGCTATTTTAAAACCTGAAATGCTTTGTAAATGTTTTGCTCAGTAATTAGCGGAGTTTGTGAAGTAATGTAAAATTTAAAATTTAACCTTAGACGTTCTTGAGTATTTACAGAGCACTGTAAGGAAGTGAAGGCATATTACATGGGGGAATAAAAACCCAAACTGCTGGAGGAACTTGTTGGTCAAACACTATCTGTGGAGGCAGAGTAAAGGTCGACATTTTGACCATCAGAACTGAGTGCAGAGGAGATTTAACCGATATAAGAGGTGAGGGAGAAGGGGAGGTGAGGAGGAGTTGATGGGCAGATCAGGCAGCTGAGGGGAGAGGAGAGTGGATGGTGACGGAGGCTGGAAGGTGATATATGGAACAAGATATGGAAGGGATGTTACGCGGATGGAACCAGTTTGGGGGAGGAAGACCCAGTGGATTAAGTTCCTAAGCCTACTCCGCCATACATTCATAGCAGGCATCCAGAGTAGCTGACAGATACAGATACAGTTACAACATTCAAGAGGCATTTGGACAGTGACTTAGATAGGGAAGGTAGAGGGGAATAGGGGCTTAATGCAGGTAAATGGGACTAGTGTAGATTGGACTCATGGTCTCCATAGACAAGGTGGGCTGAAATGACCCGTATACATAGTTACAACGTGAATATTGAACAGGCTTCAAATATTCGTGAAACCAGGAAATGCAGATCCTGATTTACAAATAAGACACAAAGTCTTGGAGAAACTCAGCAGTTCAGACAGCATCCCTGGAGAACATGGATGTTATCCATCTTAAATCTCACCTGTCCATGTTACCCAAGGATGCTGCCTGGCTCACTGAGTCACTCCATTACTTTGTGTTCAAACATTTGCCTTTCTGGTTCCAGACAAATAGTAGAAATTGTTCTATTCCTCTGTTAGTTCTATGGTTTAACAAATTATTTTTTAGTTTATTCTACCAACTATCATCCAATATGTGAGTTAAAGTCGCAAACTGATATATATATAAGTCTCACTTCTAGGGATTAAAGTATGGAAGCATGCACCATTACACAAGAGTGACAATAACACAGTTTACAAATATGACCATGATGCAAATATTGCTGTAAGATAAACTGCCAGACAGCCGGTTGTCCCTTAGGCCTTCCCTGTTCAATTTGTTTTGGATTCCTGTTAGCTCAGTTAAATGTGGACCAGGGGCTCAGATCCCAGTGCACCTGTACTCCTGTTTCCCCAGTCATTCACTACTGAGTGCCTTGTGGAAAGGGGAGGGTGATCTATGCACTAAAGTGGAGAAGGTCTACTTTTGACCCCCTGCAGAAAGGCACTTGAATTCCTTTACTTTAATGCCAGCAACTCCCTATTTTGAGGATTTTGCAGAGTATCAGGTACGTTAAGATCCAGTTCAACTCTGTCAGTGACTTTTAGCAGAAGTGTAAAAGTCCAAAAGTCTTTTAGCCACAATCTGCCATCTGAGGCTGAACGGAGACTCCAGAACACTTCAGCTGCAGAGGCAACTCACCTTGCCCTCAGTAAGGAAAAGACCAGTATACGACGGGGCAGGCAACGGGATCAGTGAGACTGATCTGTAACCTTCGAAACGGAAGCAAGAGTAGGCCATTTGGCCCCTCATGCCACTTCACCTCTACCAGTCAATAATCAGCACTATCTCCTGCACTAGATCCTTATTCCTTGATGCCCTCAACATCCATATCACTGTCTTGACTAAAGCCAGAGAATGAGTTTGCATTGTCCTTTTAAGTTAAATAATTTAAATGCTCTCCTCTGGGTGAACTAATTTCTTCTTGTCTATTCTGACCTCTTGGTTTGATAGTGCGAGACTCAACAACCCTGAGAAATGCCTCATTATGGCATATTTCTTACCATGGCAAATAATAATATTATACATTGCACTGATATTACCTAGTATGTTTAATATCTCATCAGGACAATAGCTCCCCATCCCATGAATCAATATAGTGAACCACCTTATTCTTCCAGATTGCAAGCAATGTGCTTTGAGCAATAAAGTGGTTTTGTTACTGTTTTACGACTTTACTCACAAGGAGAGATCTGTTACCTAAATGTCTCAGATTTAAACGGATAACTGTTTTTCCTTCCACAGATGCCATCTGATCTGCTGAATGTTTTCAGCATATTTTTGTATTTATCAGTTTTGTGGTTTTCTTTGAATGTTTTTTGTTGTTGCATCAGTCGCACTGAAATCCTGCTACAATCTCATTTACAAGTGAAAATGAATAAATGTAAGATTGATCAACAATCTGGTGCGCACTAAATCATCTTTCTGGCTTGTTTTATTGCTTTCATTTTCTTGCTGTTGCCGTGATTTATTCCAATCTTTAGTCTCCTGACCTTGGGAGACCTTTCATACAGTCTGCTCCGATGGATGTAAAGCTCCTGTCGACACTGTCGGGAAAGAGTTCGATTTCCCCTGATATCTGACTTGCATTCCTCTTGCGTAACCCCATCAAAAACAGCAATTAGCTGAGCAGTCGTTACATGGATGTTTATGGGGCCCAGCTGTTCTCAATGCCCACTAAGTTGCTTCAAGAACAATAATCGCTGTACTTTAAAGTTGAACATTGTAGTGCAACAAGCTGTAAAATTGAGGGCTGCCTTAAACTTTAGTTCTGTCCCTCTCCTGCCAGTGTGTCACCTGCCAAATAAATCCTCAGTCCAGCAGGAGTTCCTGCAATGGCCCAGACTTGAGTGATGCTGTAATTAACTTATCCGGGCTGCTGCTGCTGTTTCTGGCACGTGACTGCAGTCGTTTCTTGATGTTGCACAGAAATTGAGTCGAAGCTCAATAAAACCAGAGGTGGAAGCAGTCGGAGTCTGCACATCAGATGGGGTCAAATATATAGACATTGTGCTGTGCTAGAACAGCAAACCTGGTAATTACGAGGAACTGTGTGTCTTGTACCCACATGTATTTGCAGGTCTTCTACTGAGACGCTCAATAAGGCACTACAACAAGTGGGCAAAATACAATACACAACTTGATAACAACTGTCCCATAACATACCACCTCAAGTAAGGACTTACTCAGCCCAGCTACAGAGTTATAAACCTACCTTATCCATGTACCTGTCTAAATGTTTCTAAAATATTGTGATAGGACCTGCCTCAATTACCTCATCTGGTAGCTTGTTCCATACACCCACCACCCTTTGTATAAAAAAACAGTCACCCCTCAGATTCCCATTAAATCTTTCCACCCTCACCTTAAACCTATGTCTTCCGGTTGTCGATTTCCCTACTCTGGGCAAAAGACTGTGCGTTTACCCGATCTATTCCTCTCTTGCTCCTTTCTCTTAGTTCCTTTGGCCTCCATCACAAATTACTTCAACTTCTCCTGCTTTAGCCTCATCCCTTCCTTTTTGAGCTAGTTTTGAGGTGAGGTGGGTTAATGCCCACACTGGGAACCAGGTTGAAATGCTCAGTGTGTTGTAGGACCATTGGGCTGGTGCAATGCTTTGAACCACACAACATGGCAGCCACAGGCTGATCTTCACCCTGCAGTGGTGAGGAGGACTTGTTGGGGAAGGGCAGTCTTCTTTCCAGAACAATGAGAAGAAAGTGATAGAGACCCAGTTGAGCGTTCTGCTGAGTTGCAGAGGAAACTAGTTTGAGTGGCGCAGCGGTAGAGTTGCTACCTTACAGTGCCACAGTCCCTGTTTCGATCCTAACTACTGTCTGTGTGGAGTATTACGTTCTCCCCGTGACCTGCGTGGGTTTTTTGGTTTCCTCTCACACTCCAAAGGCTTACAAAGGCTTACATGTTTGTAGGCTAATTGCCTTGGTAAAATTGTAAATTGTCCCTGGTGTGCGCAGTATAGTGTTAGTGTGCGGGGTTCGCTGGTCGGCACGGACTCGGTGGGGCGAAGGGCCTGTTTCCATGCCGTGTCTTTAAAGGTAATAGAACATTTTTTATGCCCTTGGACATGGTACTCGGCCAGTGTCATGGTGCCTAAGTGGATGAAGAACAGAACTACATTAAACCGGATTCACACTCACCGTGACAGGTGCTAACCGCAAATCCAATGCGCTTCCGAGCACGGTCAAATACGACGTAAAACCCTTCCATGATGACGGCCCCCATCACCGTTCCTGTGGTGGACTGGGAGATGGCAAACTTGTAGCAGTCATCCTGAGAGGTGGCGACATCTTCCACTGGCCGCAGGTATTGCTGTGTTTTAGAGAAACAAAGAGTTGGAAGTCAATGGTATGCGCACGAGGAGTTGAGTTCACCCCAAAGCATTTCATCGAACATAAGAAACAAAAGCTAAGGCGTCTACTCTGAGGCTGCTCCGCCATGGCTGACCTTCTACTCATCTTCCTGCTATTTGCCACATCGCTTGATTCTCTTAAACATAGAGAACACTGTTATCTGCTTTGAATTAACAAACTGAGCCTCCACAGTACATTGGGGTAGAGAATTCTGAACTCTCTTAGTGATGTAATGTCTTCTCATCTTAATGGCCTATCCTTCATTCTGAAACCGAAGATCTCAGAGAAAACCCACGCAGGTCACGGGGAGAATGTATAAACTCTGTACATACAAGCACCCGTAGTCAGGATCGAACCTGGAACTCTGGCGCTATAAGGCAGTAGCTCAACCGCTACGCTATCGTGCAACCCTCTAGGCAAAGACCTTTCTTATTTTAATCCTAACCCCCCAAACCTTTATCTTGAGATCATGGCCCCTTGATTGAATTCTTTACCAAAGAAACAGCCTCAGCATCCACAGCAGCAGTCTCTTCGAGAAGCAAGTACATCTAAATGTACACTATTCTTCTAAATTCCAGTCGATAATTGCCAAGCTGCTTCCATCACTCTTAGAAGGACAATTGCCACAGTCTGGCTATCGATCTTACAAATCTGTTCCTTTCCACTTCATCATTCAACAAAAAGCACAAGTCCCTATGCAGGTTGATTTATGAAAAGTAAACTAGAGGATAAATGGGAAGAGCAGAGAGAAGGCTGGATTAATAGTTCCAGTACTAATGATGCAGCCAGGGTGATAATTGAGAAACATTGTGATGTAGAAACAAGGACCTGCAGACGCTGGTTTACAAAAATGGAATACTGCATATTGTGAAGGGTCCCACCCGAAACATCACCTATCCATGTTTGCCAGAGATACTACCTGACATGCTGAGTTACTTCAGCACTTAGTCATAGCGCATGGAAATAGGCCCTTCAGCCCAACTTGCCTACATCGTCCAACATGTCCCATCTACACTAGTCCCATCTGCCTGCTTTTGGCCCACATCCCTCTGCACCTGAACTATCCATGTACCTGTCTAAATGTTTCTTAGACAATTGGTGTTTTGTTTTTTTCCCAGAAATATTAACTCTGCTTCTCTGAGCAGCCTGACCCGTGGAACATTTCTGGCAGTCTTTGCATTTCAGATTGCCATCATTACTTGGCTCAGTCTATGAATAATATCTGGCATTCTGCAAGGTGGGTCATCGCTGTCAACCAGCTTGTTAGCTTGGCCCACATATAAACTTGGTTAAGAATCTTATAGCCACGATCCATCAATGGCAGGTACTGGATTTAATACAATTGACATGATGGACACCTTACAAAGGAAAGCATAGCTTAAAGGATCAAATTATGTTTTTAAGTTGAACTTAATTTAATACGATAGAATTTTATTTATCCCAGGAGGGAGATTGGTCTGCCAACAGTCGTAAAACACAACAAGATTACGTGAAACATTAAATTAAACTGAGTGGAGTGGGAAGTCCAGGATTGGAGATGTGCAAGGATTGTGGAGGGGAATTAGACGGGGGCGGGGTCCCCAAGGTGATCATATACTGAGATTGCAGAGGCTGAGATCTTGTGCAAAAGAAAAACCAAATCACTGGAATATCTGGATGGGTCAAGCAGCATGCGAGGAGTCAAATGGACAGACGATGTTTTGGGTCGTTGGAAGAAGGATCCCGACCCAAAATGGCGTCCGTCCATTTCCCACCACGGATGCTGCCGTTTGTTTCGTGCCTGTTATAACGGCGTGTCTTTCTGACTTACTTGCGGTAGAATGGTGATTTGGAAGGATTGGTTGGTGGCCTCCCCCATGAGGTAGAGCGATATCGTAGGGAAGATGTGCCAAGGCGTGGTGCCAACCTGCCAACACACCAGCTGCTCGCCCAACCAGAACCCATCGGGGAACTTCTCCGTCTGTCAAAAGAGAGAGTAAAACTAAAAAGTGAAGCTAGTAATGACGACCATGAATATTTCATTACACCAGGAATCTTTAATCAACACCAGATGTTGTACAAGTTTTCAACTACAGTCATTTATCATTTAAACATATGTATGTGTGATGTGTATATTAAGAGATTACACCAGAGAATTATTCTGCTGCAGATTTATGAGACACTATAGATGAGGAATTTACAACTTTGTCCTTCCTGCATCTAATATTCCCTCTGTGAATTCACTTTTTTGTTTCTCCCGATAACTCTTAAGGAACATCAATCTGTGTGCTCCTCTATCTGTTCAGAAAGTCCCCAGATTGTACACTTTTGATATCATGTTTTTGGGTTTGTCAACCACCTTGGGAAGGTTTTGGATGCTAACGATGCTATTTATAAACAAGATGTTTTTGTACGAATGAAGAGAAATTCCACCTATTGTCTGCCACGTTTGTCTTTTATCTGATGAGGTGTCTGGCACTTCACATTTCCATCATGCCATCATTCCAATTTGAGTGAGCTCTGTATGATTGTTTCTAGGTTGCCCTTCTTCAAGGCTGGAAACCTAGGGGTCAGTCCTATGAAGGGTCTGAAGAAGGGTCCTAACAAAAGGGAAATGCAGTCGTTTTGATAATAAAGGAAATGTTACTGGTAACTTCTGCACAGTAATGTGGTGAACTCTTATGCTGGTGTTAGTTTAGGTAAGGTACCAATGAGATCTCCATTGCCCTTCTTGCAAATGGCGGTGTAGGGTCCAATATCTCATAAGGTCATAAGGGATAGTAGAATTAAGGGCTTGTCCCACTTGGGCGTCATTTGCGCGTCACGCTGGTGGCGCACGAAGTGTTTGAGAATTCCCAAATCCTGGGGCGCTGCGTCACTGCCTACGCTACCACGTCTCGCCACGTGCCATGCGCGCGTCATGCATCGTGACCCGTAAATGATGTCGCGTAAATGACGCGCAAATAACACCCGTGGGACAGGCCCTTTAGGCCATTCTACTCCGCCATTCAATCATGGCTGGTCTATCTCTCCCTCCTAACCCCATTCTCCTGCCTTCTCCCCATAACCTCCGACACCCGTACTAATCAAGGATCTATCTATCTCCAGTCAATGGGGCAAACTGGGGCTTGGCTTAACATCTGTTTTACCACCCTCAATATCTAGCTAATATACTATTCTCAATTTCTGCTCCTTGCTGACTCGTATGAGGTGGAATTACACAAGTACAGGCTATCCCTCGTGTAAGATATCCATCCAGTTAATTGGTCTTACAAGTCACCTCAGTGCAAAACCCAAAAATATCAGAAATAATAACCTCTGAACAGGTCAGGCAGCATCTATGGAAAGAGAAACAGCTACCATTACAGGCAGACTCTTCAACTAAACCCTTTGATTTCTAAAAATATCAAACATACAGTATATATATGTACCAGAAGAAAAGTAATCATTCACGGTTCCTCTTCTCTCTCCTGCTACTGAGCAAACAACCAGCCCTTCATCTGGGCCATGTCTTTGAAAGTTCTATCTAATTAGTCAGTATCCTGCCTCGTCGTCTGAGCCCAACAGAGAAAATAGCTGATCAATCTTTCCCTGTCAACCCCATTCTCCTGTCTTGTCCCCATAACCCTTGACACACTTACTGATCAAGAATCTGTCAATCTCTGCCTTAAAAATACCCAATAACTTGACCACAGATTCACCATTCACTGACTAAAGAAATTCCTCCTCATCTCCTTTCTAAAAATATTTCCTTTTATTCGGAGGCTACGCCCTTTGGTACTAGACTCTCCCGCGAGTGGAAAAATCCTCTCTATCCAGGCATCTTCACTAATCGGTAGGTTTCAATTAGCTTCCCCCCCTCGTCCTTCTAAACCAGCGAGTAAAGACCCAGTGCTGTCAAACGCTCATCGTACACCTCACCAGCGCCGACAACGTCAGAAAATAGAACAAAAAACTATTTCTTCCCGTTTCATCCTCAAGATAACAAACAGTGTACAGTAACACATCGACTTTCCTTCCTTTTAAGAAACAATACTCAACAGAAGATGCGGCTTTGATGGATTTCACTGCGGCTTGGAAGACCTTCTTGGGCAGCCGGAGGTTTGTGGTCCCACTGTCCACGATGCTCTTGTCGTAGTTGTACTGAAGAAACCAGAAACCAAAACAGGAGAGAAGTAAGAAGTTTCAAAGACACAGCGAGGGATTTTGATAGGGATGTGAAATCCGTGTTTAAGATGGGGACTAGGTTTCAGTAGAGGACATTGTTACAGAGATGCTGCCTGTCCTGCTGAGTTACTCCAGCGTATTGCGTCCATCAATGGCAAAAGTAAGCCGAGGGTAAATTCTGCACTTGAGCCAAACATTGAATGATTGATGGTACACAAAATTGCTGGAGAAACTCAGCGGGTGCAGCAGCATCTATGGAGCGAAAGAAATAGGCGACGTTTCGGGCCGAAACCCTTCTTCAGACTGATGGGGGGTGGGGGGGGGAGAAGGAAGGAAAAGGGGAGGAGGAGGAGCCCGAGGGTGGGCGGATAGGAGGGTGGGAGGAGACAGCTAGAGGGTTAAGGAATGGGAGGAGACAGCAAGGGCTAGCAAAATTGGGAGAATTCAATGTTAATGCCATCCGGACGCAAGGTCCCCAGGCGGAATATGAGGTGCTGTTAATGATTGATACTGTATTGTCACATGTACGTGCTAGTGAAATTGTTTGTATTGCGTACAACGCATAAGTATGCAAAGAGTCGCCACATATAGGGCGTTGACAAACTGACAAAAGTATTCAATATAGTCTCAATGGTCCCTCTTCCTTCTCGCCCCTCCCACCGGTCCCTCACTGTTATCGGCAGCCCCCCCCTCCCCACGCCGGGTCCCTCTATGTTATTATGGGATCCTTGGTTTGAGACGTTATCCAATACACAGACAATTACCCAGCTCTGCATAATCAATTACAATCTATTACTCGCTCTCAGCTATTATTCCATGTATAATGTGTTTCCAGTATTTGTTTTTTTAAGTCCCAAAGTGATTTTGATTTGCATCACTCAGCATCAGTTTACAGCAGCAGGATGTCCCAGCGCAAGGGGTGCTTTTTAGTGGCAGGTTGGGATCGGACCCTGGGGATATTTACGGCAGTGTACGCTGACATGGGTCTGTGCTTGTCGTCAATGGGGTGTGCGCCGTGGTATGCGTGCAATTGCGCGGTTCATTCAGCCTGGAGATAATAGATAGCATGCAGATCGGTGGGGTGGTGTATGGGTTATGGTGCAGTGTGGGACTCACCTCCTTACAGTCCAGATTCAGGTCCTGTCCGTTGATCTCGATCTTTACTATAATCACCTCATAGTACCACTGTTTCCTGATTGGGGTGAACCAGATGTTGCCCAGATATAGAGAAGTGTCAACTCCACCGATTATCTACAACATGGGAGGGAGGGAGAGGGAGGGAGGGAAGGGGAAAGAGGGAGAGAGAGGGAAAGAGAAGGGAGAGAAAGAGAGGGAAAGAGAGAGAAAGAGGGAGAGAGAAAGAGAGAGAAGGAGAAAGAGAGAGCGTGAAAGAGAGGGAGAGTGTGAGGGAGAGTGTGAGGGAGAAAGAGAAGGAGAAAGAGAGGGGGGAAGAGGGAGAAATGGAGAGAGGAAGGGAGGGAGGGACAGGGAAAGAGGAGAGGGAAAGAGGGAGAGAGAAAGAGAGGGAGAGAGGGAAAACAAACAAAACAAACATATGAGGAGGGTGCAACCAGACTCGCCCTGGAAGATTAACAGGAGGGCAATAACCTTGGTCACTGGCCACCCTGCCATCATCTACCTGCATGGGTGTGTGGCTTAGATGAACCTGTAGCAGATTGGCATCAGGGAATTCAATGAGAAACCACTGCTGGCTCTGTTGCAGATTTACTTTCAATATGCTGACCTTTTTCTTTTCGATTCTAACTGATTTCATTTCAGATTACAATTTCTTAGATACCGAATCAAGAAATGTAGGAATAAAGCCGGAAAGACGAATGGGATACCACATCAGCCATGATTTTTGAACGACAAAACTCAACAGCCCATTCCCAATTTAGTTACTTGCAGTCATATTTTAATTTCCATGTAGAAATCAGAAGGACATTTGATTTCTGCACTGCATGGCATCAGGCAGAATTATAAAGTGGTGGAAATTCACACAAATGCAGCAAGCACACATTTTCTTGTCAGGCCTTTACAAAGGTGAAGAAGCATCTGCTTTCACTGTTGCTTGCTTTGTCTCCGATTTTGTTTCTGCTGTTATTCTGCTGTCAAGGCCACCTTGACTCAGGAAGCTGGAAGGTTGCCAATCTAGATTACGTACTGGAAGAAGAAGCAAGATTAGCAATTTTCCCTGAATAACTGATTACGGCACAACTGCACCCTGCTTGGATTCAAGCAAAATGGCAGCGGCGGAGAATGGACGTCACTCACCATGCTGCCTCCCACAGCCGACACTGTATCTGTATCATTGAGGGTGAGGCCGGTTCCACAAAGCTGCAGTGAGAACATGTTGGGGACTTGGGTCTGCTTCACCAACGAATCAAAGAAAGGCTCCAGGTTTTCATCAGGCTATGGAGAAAATAACAGAAGTGAGCAGGGAGGATGGGGCAAGACAAGGGCAGGACATGGACAATAGAGGCAGCACTAGGCCATTTGGCCCTTTGAGCCAGCACCGCCATTCAATGTGATCATGGCTGATCAATAGTTTAGTTCATGTTCAGAAGTTAGAGGAGCAGAACTAGGCCCTATACGGCCCATCAAGTCTACGCCGCCATTCAATCATGCCTGATCTATCTTTCCCTCTCAACCCCATTAGAAACAAAGAAACATAGAAAATAGGTGTAGGAGGAGGCCATTCGGCCCTTCGAGCCAGCACCACCATTCATTGTGATCATGGCTGATCGTCCCCTATCAATAACCCGTGCCTGCCTTCTCCCCATATCCCTTGACTCCACTAGCCCCTAGAGCTCTATCTGACTCTCTCTTAAATCCATCCAGTGATTTGGCCTCCACTGCCCTCTGGGGCAGGGAATTCCATAAATTCACAACTCTCTAGGAGAAAAAGTTTTTTCTCACCTTAGTCTTAAATGACCTCCCCTTTATTCTAAGACTGTGGAGAAAGACCATTCTCCTGCCTTCTCCCCCTAAACGCTGACACCCATACTAATCAAGAATCTGTCAATCTCCGTCTTAAAAATATCCATTGACTTGGCCTCCACAGCCGTCTGTGGCAATGAATTCCAAAGATTCACCATAGTTTAACAGCAAAATCATTCTCTCTTAAGCAGTAAACCTCATCCATTAATCCAAAGATAACACCTGGGGCATTATCCTTTGCTCCTAAGTCTGGAAATCTGAAATTGGTTTCATGCAGAGAGGCCAGGAACAGAACAAGATGGTAGAAGAAAGCATCGTACAACTTGAACACATCTTTGAAAGGCAGAATCCAGATGATCAGAAACGTAATAAAAATCAACCACATAAATAGAACAACCTCGTTAGTAGGTCAGACGAGGGATCTTCCGTATTTATAAATCATAGGAACAGAATTAGGCCATTCATCCCATCGCATCTATTCTGCCATTCAAGCATAGCTGATCTACCTATTTCAACCCTATTCTCCTGCCTTCTCCCCGTAACATTTGACACCCTTACTAATCAAGAACCTGTCAATCTCTGCTTTAAAAATACCGAAAGCATCGATTGAGATAGCACCGCATGCATGCGTGTCTATAGAACTAATAGAAACATAGAAAAATAGGTGCAGGAGTAAGCCATTCGGTCCATTGAGCCAGCATCACCATTCATAGAAACATAGAAATTAGGTGCAGGAGTAGGCCATTCGGCCCTTCGAGCCTGCACCGCCATTCAATATGATCATGGCTGATCATCCAACTCAGTATCCCGTACCTGCCTTCTCTCCATACCCTCTGATCCCCTTAGCCACAAGGGCCACATCTAACTCCCTCTTAAATATAGCCAATGAACTGGCCTCGACTACCCTCTGTGGCAGGGAGTTCCAGAGATTCACCACTCTCTGTGTGAAAAAAGTTATTCTCATCTCGGTTTTAAAGGATTTCCCCCTTATCCTTAAGCTGTGACCCCTTGTCCTGGACTTCCCCAACATCGGGAGCAATCTTCCTGCATCTAGCCTGTCCAACCCCTTAAGAATTTTGTAAGTTTCTATAAGATCCCCTCTCAATCTCCTAAATTCTAGAGAGTATAAACCAAGTCTATCCAGTCTTTCTTCATAAGACAGTCCTGACATCCCAGGAATCAGTCTGGTGAACCTTCTCTGCACTCCCTCTATGGCAATAATGTCCTTCCTCAGATTTGGAGACCAAAACTGTACGCAATACTCCAGGTGTGGTCTCACCAAGACCCTGTATAACTGCAGTAGAACCTCCCTGCTCCTATACTCAAATCCTTTTGCTATGAAAGCTAACATACCATTCGCTTTCTTCACTGCCTGCTGCACCTGCATGCCCACTTTCAATGACTGGTGTACCATGACACCCAGGTCTCGTTGCACCTCCCCTTTTCCTAATCTGGCACCATTCAGATAATAATCTGCCTTCTGTCCTTGCCACCAAAAAAGTGGATAACCTCACATTTATCCACATTGTACTGCATCTGCCATGCATCTGCCCACTCACCCAACATACCCGGTGAGGCGGCGCCGACTTTAACATCGGGAGCCTGGGAGCTCTAAACCGGCGCGACCTTGTCGGCTTTGGAAGCCGCGGCCTCCAACCAGGAAGCGGCCGTTCCAGCTGGCCCAGCCGCTGAGAGGACTCTCCCGACGCCGGGGCAAGACCACCCGGTGAGAACGGCCAGGAACATCGGGCCTCCGTAGAGGCAATTGCGGTGGCCTCAATAGGCCTGACTTTGGGGTGAACTTGGGGTGGGGACTGGAAATTGTGCCTTCCTAGGGTTACCACTGTGGGGGGATGATTTTTTGTCTGTAAGGTAACCCTGTTAGTCTGTGTCCAAGATGGCTGCCGTGAAGAGAGAGTGGACGCTGGCGCGCTTTGGCTGCCACTGCTCTCTCTTCACATTGTGTTTTTGATTTTTTGTTTTTGGACTGAATTCTGTTTTTAATTTGTGTCTCTGTGATGTCTTTATTACTTATTTTATTCTGATTATATGTTTATATTGCTATTAATCTATGTAAGGTGTCCTTGAGATGTCTGAAAGGCGCTCAATAAATAAAATGTATTATTATTATTATTGTATCCAAGTCACCCTGCAGCCTCTTAGCATCCTCCTCGCAGCTCACACTGCCACCCAGCGTTGTGTCATCCGCAAACTTGGAAATGTCACATTTAATTCCCTCGTCTAAATCGTTAATATATTGTAAATAACTGGGGTTCCAGCACCGAGCCTTGCGGCACCCCACTAGTCACTGCCTGACATTCTGAAAAGGACCCGTTATTTCCTACTTTTTGCTTCCTGTCTGCCAACCATTTCAGAAGATGGGTCTCTACCTGAAACATCACCTGTTCCTTCTCTCCAGAGATGCTGCCTGTCCCGTTGAGTTACTCCAGCATTTTGAGTCTACCTTCGATTTAAACCAGCATCTGCGGTTCTTTCCTACACGTCTTTTAAATCTATCTAGTTTCCATGTTTTAAAGGACACTAAAGCAGTTTCAATGTATGCACATTGTTTGAATGGGGGACACTCAGCTACCTATTAGTACGTGGCAATGTCCCTAAAGCAGGGATGTTACAATGACCACATAATCTGTTTTTGCCGCTGTCGATTAAGAGATAAATATAGGTGAGGATAGCTGCAATAACTCATCTGCCTGTCTTCAGATTAGTATTTTTCTCATTCATCTGAGACACGTCTTCAGTATTAATGTCTTACTCAAAAAGCAGCACTTCCAACAGTCTCATTCTAGAGCATCAACTTAGATCCTTGTTCCCATCACTCTGAAATGGGACTCAAAACTGCAATCTATTATGGAAAGAGACAACATTGCTACCAGTCAAGTCCTAGTTGTCACTACGTAAACTCACAACCTTGCCGCAGTAAAGGGACTGTCCCACTTTCACAACTTAATTCACAACCTTTTTTACCCGTGGACATTTTTCATCATGTTGTAAAAACGCCCCGACCTACTTGATGCCACGAGTACCTACGACTAGCATCACGACCTACCTATGACCTTGTGACGACCATGCTGCGAGTATGAGGTCATGAATTATGTGGATAAATGTGAGGTTCTCCATTTTGGTGGCAAAAACAGGAAAGCAGACTATTATCTAAGTGGTGGCCGACTAGGAAAAGGGGAGATGCAGCGAGACCTGGGTGTCATGGTACACCAGTCATTGAAAGTGGGCATGCAGGTGCAGCAGGCAGTGAAGAAAGCGAATGGTATGTTAGCTTTCATAGCAAAAGGATTTGAGTATAGGAGCAGGGAGGTTCTACTGCAGTTGTACAGGGTCTTGGTGAGACCACACCTGGAGTATTGCGTACAGTTTTGGTCTCCAAATCTGAGGAAGGACATTATTGCCATAGAGGGAGTGCAGAGAAGGTTCACCAGACTGATTCCTGGGATGTCAGGACTGTCTTATGAAGAAAGACTGGTTAGACTTGGTTTATACTCTCTAGAATTTAGGAGATTGAGAGGGGATCTTATAGAAACTTACAAAATTCTTAAGGGGTTGGGCAGGCTAGATGCAGGAAGATTGCTCCCGATGTTGGGGAAGTCCAGGACAAGGGGTCACAGCTTAAGGATAAGGGGAAAATCCTTTAAAACCGAGATAAGAAGAACTTTTTTCACACAGAGAGTGGTGAATCTCTGGAACTCCCTGCCACAGAGGGTAGTCGAGGCCAGTTCATTGGCTATATTTAAGAGGGAGTTAGATGTGGCCCTTGTGGCTAAGGGGATCAGAGGGTATGGAGAGAAGGCAGATACGGGATACTGAGTTGGATGATCAGCCATGATCATATTGAATGGCGGTGCAGGCTCGAAGGGCCGAATGGCCTACTCCTGCACCTAATTTCTATGTTTCTATGAGTCAAGGGCAAACTCGGCAGAGGTCATGAATTAGGTCGTGAATGTGGTACAGGCCCTTTAGCCAGAGAATAACAGCAAGTTCCATCACAGTCTTACGGACATTCTGAAGGGAATATCACAACTGAGTCTGAAGAAGGGTCTCGACCCGAAACGTCACCTATTCCTTTTCTCCAGAGATGCTGCCTGACCCGCTGAGTTACTCCAGCATTTTGTGTCCATGCCAACCGGGGCTTCTGCACCAAGACTAGATTGTTTGCCTGATAATTAACCAATGATAACACTGCCCAAAAGAATGCAGAGATATCACAGCAAGGAGAATGGTCATTCAATTACTAACAATGTAAATCCATATTTAGAAAAATGTATAAACCGTACATTATAAACATTGCGAGTTGAATTCCCACTTGATGCTACCTTGACAAAATTCCTAATGCATTTGTGCTGTCCCGTGCAAAATAAGATCACGTGCGGATCTGGAGTACAACATTACTTATTGGAGCTCCAAGTTGAAACAGCTGACCCTAACTGTTAAAAATAAATAAAAAGAGAAAACCTTTAAGATGATAGACATTAGGTGCAGGAGTAGGCCATTCGGCCCTTCAAGCCAGCATTGTGTGATGACTATGTAAGAAACCCAACACAATGCACAGGACTGGAACCTAACCGGTGGTAACTATTTTCAGACAAAGGCACCAGAATGGTTAGAACAATGAGTCAAGGGAATTGGCCAGGAATAAATACTATGAATAAATTGCTGAATGTTACATTTGTAAATACAAACCACAGTCATAATATTACTCTCAAAATAGCAATGGTGTGGTGTACTTCAGAGTTCAGGTTGTTATCCTGACCTTGCATCATGAAGAGCCCTCCTGTAAAACAAATGAGTCTATCTAACCCAGCATCCATAAATCCAGGCCCAATCTGCTTGTCATAAACTATGCTCGTGCATTTGTTTAATTGCCTGCTGGAAAGGTCATTTACAAATTAGCTCCTCGTGCTCAGAAACCAATGCATGAGACCAGAATATTCCTCTGTTCTGCATCAACAAAACCGCAGTCTCTTTAAATCTTCCTTTCAAACCAGCAAATAGAAATTAGGGAAGATGTCTCGTGAGATTCTGGATACTGGATCGGCTAAACTTTAAAAAAGCATCACAAAATGACCAAGCTCTGCCCAACCAGAGGGCGGAATGGTGGCGCAGCGGTAGAGTTGCTGCCTCTCAGTGCCAAAGACACGGTTTCAACCCTGACTAATGGGTGCTGTCTGTATGGCGTATATATCTTCTCCCTGTGACTGTGTGGGTTTTCTCCGGGTTCTCCGGTTTCCTCCCACATGCCAAAGACATGCAGGTTTATATGTTAATTGGTTTCTGTAAATTGTCCCTAGCATGTAGGATAGAACTAATGTATGGGTGATCGCTGGTGGGTACGAACCTGGCGGGCCCAAGAGCCTGTTTTTGCGCTATATCTCTGAAGCAAAGTCAAAATGATCAGAAAATTCTCCTGTCAATCTTGCCCAAAGACTGAGATTGATTTGAAGCAACACAATTTAGTTGCAACTATCCTTCATTCACTGCATCTCCCTCGAGCAATTAGTCTTACGGGAGAGGCTTCTGTGGTTTCATTCATAAGTTCCGTTTGTTCCATTCTATAAATAGGCTGTTCTCTGAATTTTAGGTTCAAACAGATTCTGGCAAGGCCGGCATTTATTGATTATCCCTAATTGCCTGGAACGTTTGAGATCTTTCTGACGATGATGATGATACTTTATTGTCTCTTGTTCCTTGCTCGGTACAGTGACATTCTGGTGACGTAGACTTAGTGGATGACAGATAAGCAATTTATTTCGAGGTCAGGATGGTGTGCAGCTAGTGGAACATAGAAGTGGTGGTATTCCCATCCCTTGTTTCCAGTCATATCAATGGGGTCAAGGAAAGAGCGTTCACGTCGCGGCCCGGTTTTCACCAATCTTTCCACCACCACGCACAAGAAGCACAAGAAGCGACAAGACAGACACCATTGTGTGCAGATGCCGATAAGTGTGTACGGCTCTGGTTGAGCAACTTCTAATCTTGCGTGTGGACTCGATAAGAAGAAGTAGTAATATCAACTACTCAAACTCAATCATCCCTATTACTGGTTCGTTGGCTTTGACTGGACCCACAAGAGAAATTGGATAAACGCTAAATGGAAAATAATTTGAAGGGCTTCCGGGAGAGAGTGGGACAATGGGACTGATTGGATTGCTTTAGTTTAGGTTAGTTTATAGCACAGAAACAGGCCCTTCGGCCCACTGAGTCCACACTGACCAGCGATCCCCGCACATTAACATTATCCTACACACACTAGGGACAAATTTACATTTATACCAAGCCAATTAACTTACAGACCTGTACATCTTTGGAGGAAACCGAAGATCTCGGAGAAGACCCACGCAGTCACAGGGAGAAGGTACAAACTCCTTACAGACAGCACCTGTAATTGAGACCTGGGATTGAGCCCAGGTCCCTGCCCCTGTAAGGCAGCAACTCTACCAATGCGCCACTGTGCAGTTCAGAGATACAGTGTGGAAACAGACCCTTTGGCCCACCAAGTCCATGCTGACCATTGATCAATTTCCCAATAAAGTTTTTGACGTTAATGATGAATTTTGATGAATAAAGTTTTATCATATCGATCACCTCTACATTAGTTCTATGTACTACACACTAGGGGCAATTTACAGAAGCCAATCAACCTATAAACCTGCATGTCTTTGGAATCCGGGAGGAAAGCAGAGCACCCAGAGAAAACCCACGTGGTCCAAGGGGGAACATACTAACTCTGCACAGACTGCACCCATAGTCAGGATCAAACACGGGTCTCTGGCACTGTGAGGCACCAGCTCTACCACTGCGCTGCTGTGCTGCCCTTTGCTAGAGCTAGTAGGATTTGGTGGGTTAAAGGCCTCCTTCCATGCTATTATGATTATTTAACAGACATTCTACAATAAAACATTATTTTTTTTCTCATATTTTCTTCAAACATAAATTGAACAAATTATGGAGTCCATCAGTCGATTATCTGATATATTCAACCTGGAGAGCCTTTGAAATTATTAATTTAATACTTTATGATCAATGAAGAACAAGGCAAATCTTTCAGAGAGATTCAGACAGTAGCATTTCAGCTCACATGCTGTCATCCCCAGTTTGATTTTTGACTTTGAAGAAATGGCTACACAGTGCCCTCCATCATGTTTGGGACAAAGACCCATCATTTATTTATCTGCCCCTGTATTCCACAATTTAAGATTTGTAATATTAAAAAATCACATGTGGTTAAAGTGCACTTTGTCAGATTTTATTAAAACGTTTTTTTATACATTTTGGTTTCACCATGTAGAAATTACAGCAGTGTTTATACATAGTTCCCCCATTTCAGGGCACCATAATGTTTGGGACACATGGCTTCACAGGTGTTTGTAATTCCTCAGGTGTGTTTAAATGCCTCCTTAATGCAGGTATAAGAGACCCCGGGACCGACCAGAGCTCCAGCAGCAGCAGCAGCCTCCTTCATTGTTTCATATTCTCAGACATATCTGTTGTCCTCCAGGTTCGGTTCAGGTTTAAGTTTGTTATTGTTACATGTACTGAGGTACAGTGAAAAGCTCTGCTTTGCATGCGATCCAAACAGATCAGGTATAACATATATAAACACAGTCAAATCAAACTCAAGGCGTTTTCAGCTAGCAAAGCCATAGACCACAGAAATCCCCCAAATCCCTCTCGCTCTCGCCCTCAATTTAGTGCTCATTTAAACCAGCTCCTTAGTCAAGCTTTGGGTCATCAGGTCAGATAAATCATCATCATCATCATCCTTTTATTATCATCTTGAAAAGCAACAGTTGTACAGTGCAAAATGAGAAGACGTTTCCCAGGGAATACCGGAGCATCGCACATAAAAACTTAAACATTTCACGCATAAATAAAAACGATAATAAAACAATCCAGTTCCTGATAAAAACAGTATGAATAGTTCAAAAAAAAAGTTAGAAACAAAGAAATGCAGATGCCGGTGAGTGCACAAAAGGGCACAGAGTGCAGGAGTAACTCAGCAGCTCAAGCAGCATCTCTAGAGAACACGGATAGGGTGAAGTTTTGGGTTGAGACCGGGTTTTATTTAATAATTCGCCTGTGAAGGCTTCCAGCATGTTAGATATTCTGAATGAACGCAAGTCATTAAAAAAGCTAACTAAATACAATTTATTGAATGCAAACACAACTTTGAATCCCAGTTCACCATTATCTACATCTATTTCTGAACTAACCTGATCATTTCTTTTAATTAATTTTCTCACAGTGAACAAACTTCCCAGTGCTCAATTATTAACTGGTTTAATTCGCTCCTTTGATGCCTTGGCTGCGTATTGTCCTGGGGGCTGAACAAAGTTGATTCCTCGCCTGAAGCTATTTATTTGAAAAAAAAAAACCACTTGAAGATAATAACATTTAAGCAAAATGATGGTCAAGACCTAACGGAATAATCATCTTTAAAACAAAGCTAAATATCGATTCTTTTTAAATTGATATATCTCTAATATTGAAGATAGACACAAAAAGATGGATCAACTCAGGCAGATCTCTGGAGAAAAGAAATAGGTGACATTTCAGGTCGAGACCCTTCTTCAGACTATTTCTAATATTATCTGGATGGCAAAATCAGAATTTTAAGCAGGCTACTCCTCTGTAACAACAATGTAACTTTCAGTATGCAATACTGGTGAATAAAATTGATAAATATTGATTCTAACAATGCCAGGAATGATAATTCTGATGATTCCCTTACTAGTCTCCATCTGTTGCATAACAAGTCCTTTGCATTTGTCTAGGAGGGAACTACAGATGCTGGTTTAAACCGAAGCTGGAGAAACTCAGCGGGACAGGCTGCATCTCTGGAGAGAAGGAATGGGTGGTGTTTCGGATCGAGACCCTTCTTCAGATTTGTAGGTCCTCTAGTTTGTAATCTGCCTTTCCCTCATTTCTTTCTACCAACAATCCTCCCTCTACTCCATGGCACGAAACATCATCTGTCCGTTTCCCTCCACAATGCTGCCTGACCCGTTTAGTTTAGTTTAGAGACACAGCGCGGAAACAGGTGATCCCCACATACTAACACTATCCTACACACACTGGGGACAATTTACAATGTTACCGAAGCCAATTAGCCTACAATCCTGCATGTCTTTGGAGTGTGGGGGCAACTGGAGCACACGGTCTAGGGAGAACACACAAACGTTTATTCAGGTCTTTCCTGCTAACTTGTCAGCAACATGAAATATAAAATGACTCTGGCCCTCATCATAGGTTTCTGAACATCAAAAATAAGCAATGCTCTATCACTTTACATTGGGTTATTATTCCTAAATGGACATTCTGCATATTGCATACAATACCATTTTAAACAATGATGTGTCCTTAGTCGATAGTTGACAGTAGATTCATAATAATCCCTGTAATTCTAAATTCTTCCATATCTTTAGAACTAATAGAACAGGCATATTTCTTTCTCTAGAGGGAATAGTGTAATCTCTCTCAGCATGTTACAACATACGCAGCTGTAAATCGTAACTATGGCATAAGGGCAGCACAGAAGCACAGAAACAGAGCTGCTGCCTCACAGTGTCAGACACCTGGGTTCGATACTGACCTCAGGTGCTATCTGTGTGGAGTTTGCACATTCTCCTTGTGGCTGTGTGGGTTTCATCTGCATACTCCGGTTTCCTCCCACATCCCAAAGATGTGTGGGTTTGTAGGTTATTTGACCATTGCAAGCTGTCCCCAGTTTAGGGATTAAAAACAACTAGAATGAACACAATGGTCGGCATAGACTCAGTGGGCAGAAAGGTCTGTTTCCATGCTGTATATCCCCAGAACTAAACCTGTTTACCTTATATGGGGCCACATTCAATGCCCCCATTCTACTCCCTTCATTGATTTCCACCACTTATTGACTGTGGTCTTCAGCTACCATTGACCTAAACTCTGGAAATCTTTCACTTTCTCCTTTATCTCTCCTGCTTCCTTTTCTCAACCTTCCTTTAATTACCAGGAATAGCACTGGATGCAGTTTCAATTGAGGCATTAGAGAGAGTGCTGGATGCACCACCTCCCTAGAAAAACAATTAGCAGGGCAATGGGGAGAAGGTAAGAGAGCGGGACTTGCTGGACTGCTCTGGCATGAATCGTAAGAATATATAATACTGGAAGAAGGAGAAGGTCATTCAGTCCTTCCTGCCTCCTCTGCCTTTCAATTACACCAAACATAACCCTCAACGTCAACACCACATCCCTGCACATATGCCACATCTCCAGGTTCCCTTAGTCTCCATCTAGAATCGACACTAATTGTCGAGTCAAATTACCTCTTTCCTGTTGATAACCTTTCACCAATTCCTTAGGACCTATCTCTTTAACCAAGTCCTTCATCACCTCTCCCAAAGCAGCTCAGTGTTTATTTTGTTAATAACCTCTCCTTCATTCTACAACATGCTTTGGGTTACTTTAGCATGGTAAAATAATTTGTATACAATGTACAGCTTGTATTTTATTAATACCCCCAGGAAAAGCAAAGCACCTCTCCTAATCAAGAATTGCCTAAATGGCTTCATACCAAATTGCTTCCTTCTCACCCATCTGTTTCCATGCAATGTAATAATGTGGACAATCTTACAAAGCCAACTATGTTAAGTCGAGGTGTGTTTCTGACATAGGTTGCAGAATGCAGTGGAACTATGAGGTGGGTATTCTCATTCATGAATGTGTCAATTCTAACTACACTCATACAGTCATAGTCATAGAGTCATACAGTGTGTATACAGTCCCTTCGGCCCAACTTGCCCACACCGGCCAACATGTCCCAGGTACACTAGTTCCATCTGCCTGCGTTTGGCCCATATCCCTCCCAACCAGTCCTAACCATGTATCTGTCTAACTGTTTCTTAAACGTTGCGATAGACCCTGCCTTAACTACCTCCTCTGGCAGTTCGTTCCATACAAACACCACCCTTTGTGTGACAAAGTTACCCCTCAGATTCCTATTAGATATGCTCCCCTTCACCTTGAGCCTATGGCCTCTGGTCTTCGATTCCCTTACTCTGGGCAAGAGACTGTGCATCTACGCGATCTATTCCACTAGTGACTTTATACACCGCTATACGATCACCCCCCATCCTCCTGCGCTCCAAGGAACAGAGTCCCAGCCTACTCAACCTCCCTATAGCTCTATAATGCTCATTTATTCCCTCTACCAGTCACTGAAAGTAAGCATGCAGGTGCAGCAGGCAGTGAAGAAAGCTAATGGCATGTTGGGCTTCATTGCGAGAGGATTTGAGTTTAGGAGCAAAGAGGTCATCCTGCAGTTGTACAGGGCCCTGGTGAGGCTGCACCTGGAGTATTGTGTGCAGTTTCGATCTCCTAGTTTGAGGAAGGACATTATTGCTATTGAGGGAGTGCAGCATAGGTTCACCAGGTTAATATCCGGGATGGTGGGACTGACATATGACGAAAGAATGGGTCAACTGGGCTTATGTTCACTGGAATTTAGGATAAGAGGGGATCTTATAGAAACACATACAATTCTTAAAGGATTGGACAGGCTAGATGCAGGAAAAATGTTCCCGATGATGGGGGAGCCCAGAACCAGGGTCACAGTTTAAGAATAAGGGGTAGGCCATTTAGGACTGAGAGGAGGAAAAACTTTTACACCCAGAGAGTTGTGAATCTGTGGAATTCTATGTCGCAGAAGGCGGTGGAGGCCAATTCACTGGATGTTTTCAAGAGATTTAGCACTCAGGGCTAAAGGAATCAAGCGACATGGGGAAAAAGCAGGTACAGGGTACAGATTTTGGATGATCAGCCACGATCATATTGAATGGCGGTGCTGGCTCGAATGGCCGAATGGCCTACTCCTGCATCTATTTTCTGTTTCAATTCTGTACGGAGGCTGCAATGTGCACTGTGTGCAGTTACTCCCCAGGCTACTCCGACAGTACCTGTCAATCCCGAAACCTTAGAACATGGGCAACAGGCAGGTTCTAACACCAACCAACTGCAGGTTGCTGTGTAGTCGCTGAGTAACCCTACATGTAAATTTATCACCCACTCCTTCACTGCCACTGTTTCAAAGTCATGGAACTCCCTTCCCAATAATAGCCTACGAGAAGGTCTGTTGCCACCAGTATCTTGCATGAAATATTAATATGCCATAAACGTTGGCTTTGTTAGTGATGCCCAGAACCTGAAAATGAGTGGGAAAAAAAAATCTATCTAGCACCGAACATGTTCAAATTCATTGTTGCATCCATCTTTGTTGATATTCTCCATCATCCTGAATCAAATATTTCTGACAATAGGTATAACCCGTGATTGTTGATGTGGAATTGTACCTCTGCTGAGGAAAATGAGTGAAGAAAGAAATAACAAGCACTTCTGTATCTCACTCCTGAGGGAGAAAGCCAAGCAAGTGAAACATTTGAGGGTAAACAGTAACTTTGCAATTTAAGCTGAACTGTCAACAGTGGAGAAATGTTAAGATTGATATTTAGATGGAGTGCTACATGATTTAAACGCATGGAGCCAGACATCACTCAACCTTTTGTGAGTCATTCCCATTGAGAGATGCTCAATAAACCTTGAATCGAAGTGCCAGATATTTCTAGCCATTAGAATTCCCATTAGAATTCAGAACATATAGAAAATAGAACAGTACAGCACAGAAACAGGCCCTACAGCACGGGAACAGGCCCTATAGCCCGCGTTGTCCATGCCGTATAAGATGCCAGTTAAACTAATCTCCTGTGCCTGCATGTGATCCATATACGTCCATTCCCTGCATATCCACGTGGCTATTCTGCTCCGACAGAGGTACAGGAACACACATATATACATACACGTGTGCACAAAACACATGCTCATGCACACATACACACATTGTGAACTTTTATAATCTTTCAATTTATCGCTATTGAACTTTTAGACAGATTTACCATATCCCTAATTTATTTTTTGATTAATTACTATTTTTATTATTTGATATGCAATTGAGCTAATTCCAATAGGCTGGAATAATTATTTTTACCACTCATGAATGCGTTGCTTTATTGTTAAATTAAATCTAATTTCTTTGAACTGATTAAAACCCTTCTTGGTTTTATTCAGCTTAATATTTTTTTCCATTCCTTGTCCGAAGCTGCTGGCTGTTTCTGCACTGTCACTATAGAGTCACCATCACAGTTTCTCCTGTAATTACTTTCCTTGTTGCCTACATGCGCTTGGTCTAGAGCAGTGGTTCCCAACCTTTTTTTGGCCATGCCCCACCTAATCACCTCTAAAATCCTGATGCCCCCCCCCCATGTGGTGATATATAATTCTTATCATTTAAAAAGTGAACTCCGTTTCAGCTGAAGAAGCTTAAAACGCCAATACCTTGGTTTAAACAAGCTTCAAAAGAACATGGCATCCATGAAAAAGAAAAATGAAATAAACAAAAGACAGTTAAAGTTCTGAGCAAGAAATTACTAAAAAATTGTTAAAAAAAAGAAAAATCAAATTGCTCCCCTTAAAAATCAAATTGCCCCCCTGTGGGGTGTACGCCCCACGTTGGGAACCACTGGTCTAGAGAATCACGGTGGATGGTTCACCAGGGTCAGGCAGTGACTGAATGCTGTCCTTTTCTCATCTGAATCTCACACTCTATCTGGCAGAAATTCACCAAATAACGATGGGGGTTTGGGAATCCACATTGTGTTGCTTTTCTCCTTCCAGGCCTCAGAATGCCGAGGTTCAGCAGATGTCACTGAGCGAATCAGAAATGAAAGAATTGCATTTCTGTCGCGCCTTTCACGTTGACCAATGTTATAGCCTTGACCAAGTGGGTCAGGCAGCATCTGTGGAGGGAAATGGGCCCACTGAGCTCACTCAATTGTCTTTTCTTGTCTAAAATTCCAGCATCTCGAATCTCGCCTCTCCAAGTAGTCCTGGTATGGTTACTGTTGTAATGTAGGAAATCTAGCTACACATGTGCACAAAGGTTGCTACACACAGTTGTATGAGGATGAACTGTTGATCAGGACACAAGGGATAACTATCTCACTGCTCAAAGTAGCAATGGGATGGACCTTTTACTTGCATGTTGCAGGTGGGAGATAGGTTTAATATCTCAGTCTGAAGTGCAGCATTCTTCCCGTACTACATTGGTGTTTGTGCTCAGATCTCCGTCTTGGAACCCACAATCTTATAAGAGTCGGTTTGCCACATTCTATGACTGAAAGTTGTAGGATCCCTCCAGAATTGTATGCCTGCTGACATTCCCAGTGCAGCAACAAAAGTTTTAAAGAATTTAAAGATTCTTGACTATTCAAATAAGAGCACAGGATTTCTCCCAAGTATATAAACCAATATTTATGGATGAAGCCAACAGTACTAAATCAGTAATAAATTGAGTACTGAATCAGTTTTCCATTTCATGGGAGCTTGCTGTACACACAATTATCCACTGCAACACTTAACTAGTTATGTGGGTCTAACTGAGAACAAAGAGGGACTCAATGGGGGACCCCCAAGAACAAAGGGGGCTCTAATGAGTACTTTTGTAACTTTGTCTGTCCTCTTTGTGTGTTGTATGCAAAAAATGTCACTGTACCTAGGTGACAATAAAGGATAATTGAAACATTGAATGAAACACCAGAAGCATCTTGAGATAGCAACAGCCACCACATAAATATAGGTTCCTTCTTATATCTCTTTTGGAAATCATCTGAGATCATACCCAGTACAGTTCAACAGAACACCTACCACCAGAGCAGCCAAGTAAGTAAGTAAGTTTTATTTATATAGCACGTTTTAAGTCAACTCGCATTGACACCAAAGTGCTTTACATAAATTAAATAATAAGTTTCCATACAAACCATAGAAAAAGGTTAAAAAAATGAATAAAATGGACATTATAGAGTTCAACACAAACGTCCCCCACAGCAGAATCAAACATTTCCACTGTGGGGAAAGGCACCAGAAATTTAAGTCCTCTTCCTCTGTGAAACACCCGAGGTCGGGGCTCGAGCCAAGCCTCAGGTTGTTTTTACAAGAGCACATTTTCTTGTTGATTAAATTAAAAACTAATCAGGGCTCCACAAAATAACTTCAATGATGAGATCAAAAATTTGGAAGCATTTTTCAGAACAGCTGTTTCCTCTAGTCATCACAATTAACTTGTCTGGAAGTAACACGGATAATTCATGCTTGGTAGTGATTACTAAACTGTAATTGAATTTATTTCAGATGACAACATAGGTAGTTAGGGTTACTAATGAACCACTTTGGAAGTAGAAGGCTCAGGATGTGTACACCTTGAAAGTAGTTGGCAGCCACTAGTAACCAGGATAAGGTGTCAGAGAACAAATTATATTTACTACAAAATCACAGGGTGTTCTTATAAACTGGTCCATCCTAGTGTTTAACTATGTGTAGAATGGAACTTCAGATGCTGGTTTATACCAAAGATAGACACAAAGTGCTGGAGTAAGTCAGCGGGTCAGGCAGCATCTCTGGAGAAAACGGACGGGCGCCGTTTGGGGTCGGGACATCTCTTCAGCGTCTGAAGAAGGGTCCCGACCCGAAACATTGCCTGTTCTTTTTTCTCCAGAGATGCTGCCTGACCCGCTGAGTTGTCCCAGCACTTTGTGTCTCCCTCTAGCATTCATTTCAATTTCTTAACTTCCATTCCCTCCCTCCTTCTTGAGCGACCTTTCCTTTGAGTTTATCAGTCTCCTCAGTCCTTTAAGAATGCAGATTTCCCCTTTTATTCATCTTCTGGTTGATTCTAACCCCCTTCTGGTCTCCGAGTTCTTCTCTGAAAATGGCAGACAGACACAATGAGGTTCGAAGTCAGGAAGTGAACGCAGAAATGTGAAAGGATTAATGTAGCACTTAGAAGGTGCAACGTGGGCAGTGAGGTGTCTGAGTAGCTTCCTGCAGGACAGACAAGCTAATGTGTTCCACGCTATTTTCCCCTACAAGCGTAGAAGATGCAACACCTGTCCTTTCACCTCTTCCCTTCCCACCATCCAAGGACCTAAACAGTCCTTCCAAGTGAAGCAGTGAATCACTTGCACTTCTTCCACAATGTAGTCTCCTCTCCACATGTTAGAGTCGCTGCCTTACAGCGCTAGAGACCCGGGTTCGTTCCAGACTACGTATGCTGTCTTCACAGAGTTTGTACATTCTCCCTGTGACTGTGTGGGCTTTCTCCGGGTGCTCCGGTATCCTCCCACACTCCAAAGACATACAAGTTTGTGGGTGAATTTGTTTCGGTAACAATTGTAAATTGTCCCAAGTGTGTGGGGATAGTGTTAGTGTATGGGGTGATTGCTGGTCGGCAGCTTAGTCATTCCCTGCCTGAGTGCTCAACGCTGAATCCGACAGCAACCCATCGCCACTATTCTTCAGTTCTGCCCAATGAAAATAATTGCTCACCTATCAGTCTCAGACAAAAAAATCTGTCTCCATCACTCACTCACAATCTGTAAAAAAGCAACCTGACGTGATATATATTCTTATTAATAAAATAATTGCAGCAATGTATTATGTTTTAAGATTCCACCAGAGAAACTAAATGGGTTACGTTCACCTTGTCAAGCGAGGTAGACAGCTAGACAGGTAATTTCCTCGCTGTCAGTTGTGGCATGGTTGCCGCCAGGCATAATGCACAGGCAACTACATGGGGGCTTTTCATGCTGTCAACCGTGACAGTTTGGGCAGCTAAATGGGGTCCTTTTACGCCATCAAGAGTGTCGAAAGCTGTCACCGACCCATGCTATTGCCGTTCCCATTGTCCCCATATAGGCAGCTCAATGCATTAGATGTGTGGGAAGGAACTGCAGATGCTGGGTTTACGCAGAACATAGACACAAAATGCTGGAGTAACTCAGCGGGACAGACAGCATCGTTTGGAGAGAAGGAACGAGTGACGTTTCAGGTCGAGACCCTTCCTCAGACTGAGCCAGTCTTAAGAAGGGTCTCGACCCGAAAAGCCACCCATTCCTTCTCTCTAGAGATACTGCCTGTTCCGCTGAGTTACTCCAGCATTTTGTGTCCATCATCATTGCATTGGTTTCTTGGCTTTCATTAAATATGTAAAACAGAATCATGTCCTTCATCTGAATTCTGTACAGCACACAGCAAACACAACCCCTCAGCAAATTAATTAAGGTTACGAGACAGGGTGATATTTCCTTTCCCTTTTTACACAGCTAGATTGGAAAAAACTGCAAATAGATAAATGTTAAATTAAAAACGATTACAACTATTGTTGTAAAATAAACAGCTTGTAAATGGACAGATGAGGAGTGAGGAAGAGAAATAATTTTGTGGAATAAATATTGATACCCAAATGCCCGGAACAAATCTTCATCCTACAGGGAATGGTACTAGAGGGCTATTTGCAGGGTCATTGTTGCATGGCTGATGCCTGCAGTGATTCCAATGTTACAGCACAGTGGCTGGATTGAACTAAGACACTTATTATGAAGCAGAGCAAAGTGTCTGGAGATTGTGAAAGGTATCCATATCGTATGATATGCAGCAAAGGGGAATTTCTCTTCACATTCCTCCCCTTCAATCCTCGTACCCCCATACTCACTTGCTTTAGTTAAAAGTGAAAACAG
Source organism: Amblyraja radiata (assembly GCF_010909765.2). NCBI lineage: Eukaryota > Metazoa > Chordata > Chondrichthyes > Rajiformes > Rajidae > Amblyraja > Amblyraja radiata. The sequence continues at coordinate 10,390,093 of NC_045988.1, forward strand.
AAAATGCTGGAAACATTTGGCAGTTTAAGCAGCAGTATCGAGAGAAATTGTGTAAAATGATATTAAAAATGGCGCCTTCTCTTCGTGTACTGATCTTTTTCAGATTTTCCTTTGTCATCAGCCCCACCCAAAATAAACTCTTAACTCCGTCATTAATGCTGCAAATTAACACCCATTTCATATCCTCTTTTTCCTTCCCAAACGGCATGACATTTCTGCCTGCTCAATCCCTACCTACCTTTCGTGAAAACCCAGGTTAAAATGTCTGCAACAACCGCTTCCATTCATACATCAGCTTTCAGACGCAACAATCCCAAAACATGCCACTGGAGCATTCCCAAGCAAAAGGCAAATTGATGCTGAGGTACAAAGGCAGATGTTAGACAAGACGACCAGAAATTTGGGTTATTGGGTTTTAGGAAGCATCCTCACGAAGGAATGATGCAAAGATGCTCAGGGTGAGAATTTCCAGGGCTTGTTACCAGTTACATTTGGCGGTGGGGTACATTTGGGTACACAGATAACTAGTGGATTGAAGGGCTGCCGAGGATTACAGAAATACGGATTTAAAAAATCACTGGGCTTGGTAAAATCATGCCATTGTTTAACAGGGAACTGTAGAACCTGTAATATCAGTTATGGGAACAATAATTGTTGCCTTAAAACAGTTACTTTTCTTTTCAAGGATTGTGTCTCAAGACTAATGCTATCTGGGCAGTCCATGAGGAACTCTTGAATTAAGAGGACATAACTTACTTTGAGTTCCTCGTGTATTTGACTGTTACTCTGCAAATTGACTTTGTTGGATGTTGATCGACTGAGAACAACATATGGTTCAATGTTTCCTTTATTATCACTTGTACCAAGGGACAGGGAGATTCTTTGTAGCATACAGATCAGTATGATTATTGCCATGTATAAGTACAAGCCCGGTTAAGACTCAATGCATACAAACAGCTATATTCAAGAGTTGCCAGGTTCTGATGACCCAACTAGAGCCCTCGACTAGACTAGAACAGTGATGGTCACAGAGGCTATCAGGTTCTTGCCCTTGCTTCGTAACTGAAGTACATCCATATTGTAGAGTCAACTTATATGACTATTATTGTGGCCTGGTTTACCCATAGATCAGTCTTGGTTTGAGCTTTGCTAAAATCAGGTAAGATTTGGAAATGGTCAGTTTTGGTTTCAGAAACTGCGGAAATGTATATGTTGACCATTGGCATTGATTAAGTTAAACTATTATATTATTATCAGGTGTTGCGACTTCCAGTTAGAAACCTTGTATTGCATGCTCTCCACACACATCGTAGCATGCATGGGCACAGTTGTACAATCGCGAGGATGTTGCCAGGACCCGAGGGTCTGAGCTTTAGGGAGAGGTTGAGCAGGCTGGGACTCCTTTCCTTGGAGCGCAGGTGGATGAGGGGTGATCTTATAGAAGTGTATAAAATCATGAGAGGAATAGATTGGGTAAACACCCTCCGTCTCTTGCCCAGAGTAGGGGAATCGAGAACCAAAGGACATAGGTTTAAGGTGAAGGGAAAAATATTTAATAGGAACCTGAGGGGTAACTTTCTCACGGAAAGAGTGGTTGGTGTATGGAATGAGCAGCCGGAGGAGGTAGTTGAGGCAGGGACTATCGCAATGTTTAAGAAAATATGAGACAGGTGAATGGATAGGGCAGGTTTGGAGAGATATGGACCAAACGCAGGCAGGAGGATCTGGTGTAGATGGGACACGTTGGTGGTGTGGGCAAGTTGGGCCAAAGGGCCTGTTTCAACGCTGAATGACTCTATGACTTCATTCCGACCAGTGTCAGGCACTAGTGCCTGGGGGGCAGGTTCTCTGGACCAGTGATAGTCACTATGCAGGAAAAGAACAGAGACAAGATGAAAGCAAGGAGGATATGAAGAAAAATAAATTCATCTTAAAACATTTGACTCATCTGCATTTACCCAATTTCCAATGCTACATGGAAATTTTCAGGTCTAACCACTTTATCTAAGTTTCCTTGAGGGGATTACCAGGTTCGAATTTCAATGAATAGTTTTATTCTAATTATATAATACAATTCAATTTATTGTCATTTGGACCCCTTGAGGTCCAAACGAAATGTCGTTTCTGCAGCCATACATTACAAAACAAAAAGACCCGAGACACAACACAGTTTACACAAACATCCATCACATCGTTGTGATGGAAGGCAAAAAAAAACTTATCTCTCCACTGCACTCTCCCCCCCGATGTCAGAGTCAGAGTCAAAGTCAAAGCCCCCGGCTGGTGATGGCGATTGTCCCGCGGCCATTAATGCCACGCCGGAGGATGCAAGGCCGCACACCGGGTCTTGTTGTTAGAGCCCCCGGCGGGCGCTCGCAAAGTCCCGCGGCCATTCCAAGCCGCGCGGGGCGATGGTGTAAGGCCCCGCTCAGGTGCTCTTCAACCCCGCAACTCGGGCGGGAGAAGTCGCCGTTGCGGAAGCCCCGAAAAGCGGTCTCCCAGCAGGGACCCGCGGGCTCCCGGTGCCTCCGTCCGCCAAACCCGCAGTTGCAGCCTCCGAATCTCCGGGGGTCGGGTGGCAGCAGCGTCCACCACCGCTCCACCCGCTCCGGACTCGGCCAGCCCCGTGACGGTGAGTAGTCGGCAGCTCCACAGCTGGAACCCCAGGTCGTTCCTGTTGGAGGCCGCTCCACGTTGCAGCCCCAACGACAACGGAGACCCGACAAAGAAAAGGTCGGGTCTCCCGTGCAGGGGAAAGATTTTAAAGTTACCCCCTCCCCCCCACCCCCCCACACACATACCCCAACAAAAAAAATAACAAAAACTACATAAAAACGAGACAAAAAATAATAAAACACAGACGGACTGCAGAGGCCGCTGCTGACGAGAGTCGCGCCGCCCACCGAATTAACATTCTTCTCACTTTTCTTGTTATGTTTACTCCAGTTTCTGTCATATCAGAGCAAACGGCTGCACTGCAAGCTTGATTAAGACTCTAGATTTCAATGACTGTGAGATTAAGTTGTCTGGAATCATCCTTTGAATTATAAATGTATTGGCTCAAGTCCTAGTGCATAAGTTGGAGTGCGAAATGATCTATTCTGTCACCGAGGAAGTTAGACATTGTCAACTGTATCTCAGGTAGATGTTAAAGATTCCATCGCACTGCTTTGAAGAGTAGAGGAGTGATCCCTGGAGACCTGTCCAATATTTTCACATTGCTGTTTGTTGCATTTTGCTGTGCACTTTTTCCAATGCTGTTTCTTACATTACATCAGTTTCTTCCCAGCTGTTATCAGGCAACTGAATCATCCTACCACAACCAGAGAGCAGTGTTGAACTACTCTTTGATGACCCTCGGACTATCCTTGATCGGACTTTGCTAGCTTTACCTTGCACTAAACTTTATTCCCTCATCAAGCATCTATACACTGTAAATGGATCGATTGTAATCATGTATTGTCTTTCTGCTGACTGGTTAGCACGCTTTCCTTAAATCCAGTGCCTTTGGCCAACTTGCAGATCCATAAAAATCTTAAATTGCTCAAAAATTCATCCTCGCAGAATGGTTTTGCTTATTACTGTCACGTGCACTGAGGTACAGTGGGAAGGCTTTCTGTTTGCCTGCTATCCATTCATAGAAAAGGCTAGATAGCACCACAGAACAAAGCTTTTTGCTGGACCTCGGTACACGTGACAATAATAAGCTAAAACTATGAAGTGAGGATGAATTTCTGAGGATCAGCAGTGTTATTGGCATTCATTGACTGGAGAATTAAGTGTCATATTGCGTAAACTGGTGAGAAAAAGTAAATATTAATCAGATTAAATTCTTTCGAGGTGCATTTTCACAGGGAAACGTAGAAGCAACCATGCACAATGGGATTGCTCAGTGAGTGATAATTCAACAGTGAACATATGTATGAATGAGGGATTGACGTTGGGTAGGATAAAATGGGAATTTTCTGCAGCCCTACATCAAACCCTTGTGGCACTTTAATACTATTACAATAGGGTGTTCAATGACATTTTACAAACATACATATGTCCATTACTCCATGAAAGTGGCAACACCAGTGGTAAGCATGGCATATGGTATGTTTGCCCATTGGTTGAGGCATTGAATACAAGAGTCAGGAAGACATGATGCAGCTTTATAGGACTATGGGATGTCGCATTTTAAGTATTGCATGCAGTTCAGGTCGCCCCACTACAGAAAGGATGAGGAGGCTTTTGAAAGGGTACAGAGGAGGTTTACCAGAATGTTCCCTGGATGAGAGGGTTTTAGCGACAAGGAGAGGTTGGACAGACTTGAACCAGAGGTTGTGAGGAGAACTGATAGAGGTGTATTAACTGATGCGAGGCATAGGTTGGGTAGACAGTCGGAACCTTCCTCCCAGGATGGAAATATCAAATACTAGAAGATGTAGCAAGATTAAGGCGAGAGGGACAAAGATGTGTGGGGGAAGTTTGTTTTTACACAGAGAGTGGTGGGTGCCTGGAACACGCTGCCAGGGATGGTGGTTGAGACAGATACGATGGTAGCATTTAAAAGAGGCTTTTGGATAGGCATATGGATATGCAGGGAATGGAGGGCTGTGGATTATATCCAAGCAGTTAAGAGTTGGTCTTGGCATCATATTCGTCACAAACATTGAGATCCTAAGGTCCTGTTCCTGTGCTGTTCCATTTTATGTTCCGTGTTCATTTATTCCGTGTTCCGTATCATTAATGTTTTATTATTATTATTAATGCTTAGTGTTTTCTGAGTCATTTGTAACTGTCACTGTATGTCATGTTGTTACTTGTGGGCGGAGCACCAAGGCAAATTCCTTGTATGTGAATACTTGGCCAATAAACTTACTTACTTATTTACACATGTTAGGTATCACTGACTGGGCCACAGTTATTGGCCATCACAAACTGGCTCATGTTAACTTGCTCATCAGGCCTTTTCGGAAGGCAGTTGACAAACACACGGGTTCATCTGCAAGGTGGCACCTCCTTCACTGAAGACAACCCCCCTCCCCCAGATAATGTGCTGAGAGAAAAAACCCCACAAAGTGCTGGAGGAACTCAGCAGTTCAGGCAACATGTATGGAGCAAATGGATAGAAGTTTCAGGTTGGGGTTTCAATCTGAAGAAAGGTCTTGACTTGAAACGTCGTCTACCCATTTCCCTCCACAGAAGCTGCCTGACCCGCTGCGTTCCTTCAGCAAAGAGTCTGCGAGTCCCAGGGTCACACAGCACGGAAACAGACCCTTCTGCCCAATTCGTCCATGATGCCCCACCTAAGCTCGCCCCATTCGCCTGCATTTGGCCCGTTTCCCTCTCCACCGTTGCTATTCAGCAGTTTGCTCTTTGTCGGGAGTGAAGTGTGAACTCGACAACCGATAGCTCAAGTTGCCGCAGGGTTATCCAAGGTGACGCGAGAAACGTTTTGTCAAAAATTAAAATGCTTCATTCACTGCAATTCACCCTTCATTGCCGTAGCAGACAGCGACTCAATAAATCTAGTGATGACACAGCTGGGATAGTGTACTTCCCTTTATAAAGCATGATTGATTCCCCGCACTAGCATTATGCATATTGATGGTGCTCAGAGAGGTTTGCTGACAAGCTCAATCAAACTCTCAGGTATTGTTCCCGGGTAGCAACGTGTAATTAGATTTTTTTTTCCGCATGCAAGGCAGCTATGTGCTGAGCTGGCACCTCAACAGCTCTTTACCTGCATATTCATGCACCAATCAATAAAATATTCCCAGATGCGCACCCAATCCTCCCACCATCCTGTCCGCCTATCTCCTTCCCAGGGTTCTCTTCCAACTATATCCCTCCCTCCGGCTTCATTTTTCACTCCACCTCACTCTTTATCTTACACCCTTTTGTCTCTTTTTCACCTCTAGCCTCTATCTACCCATTTGCTAAACAGCCTCACCCCCCCCACCCCCCCTTCACCTGTATCCACCTATCACTTAAGAAGTGCTGGATGAGGCAGCATCTCCTGACCCGCTGAGTCACCCCAGCAATTTGTGTCTATCTTTGGTATAAAGTAGCATCTGCAGTTCTTTGTTTCTCCACCTATCACTTGCCTGGCTTTGTCCCGCCCCAAACTCTCTTTCAGCTCCCCCCCCCCCCCCACCCCATTACAATCAGTCTGAAGAAAGATCCCGACCCAAAACATCACCCATACATGTCCTCCAGAGTTGCTGCTTGACCTGCTGAGTTACTTCAGCACTTTGTCTTTCTTTTTGTAAACCAGCGTCTGCAATTCCTTTAAATACTCCCATCCAGCGCTTCGTATATGTGACGATACGTTAAGAAGTTGATGTACTGCAGCCAATAGTGCCATGCGAATTGTTATTTGTGTACGCCCACCTTTTGGTCCACATAAAAAGTACTGCTCCCATTTATAACATTCATAATTGACAATGGACAACTTCCTCAGTGACAGATTAGATTTTCTTGTGCTCCAACCTCTGGAATGGGACTGGAGCCAATAAATTTATCATTCAAAGGAAGATTTCACGCAACCTAATTTCAGAGTCATCTACAAAAAAGCACTGCACCCATCTGTATACACGTCGCTATGACCCTCAAAGAGCTTGCTTGCCCTCTACTCACAACAAGGGATTTTAATTATTTTATAAAAGCCCCAACGAGGGAGTTTTCATTGTTTTTATTTTGTCTCCTCCTTCGTCTACAGACAAGATTAAAGCTTTGCCCGCTATACATTCCTTCGTCTGTCCTCACATTCCTCATGAACCTGCATCGCCATTGAGCACTACCTCCTCACCACACACTCTGACAGACTGTACTTACGTTCCCCACTGAGAGACACTCACTTCTTTCCTCGTTCAGTAATTGCACTGAGGAGCCTCCCACACTTGTTCATTCCATAGTTGCACTTCTGTCCTCTCTCTCTCTCTCTCTCTCTCTCTGTAAAGCTCTCCCTCCTAAATATCAATGTCAATTACACTGTTTAAACTCTCTGAGGCGACGGGGCCGGTTGGCAAAATAATAACCACAAGAATAGATTGGTCCTAATCCCTATGTGGTAAACTCATCACTGTCCTAATGAGAAGCTGATCCTCTCCACCACGATGTTTAATAAAAATCAAACAATTGCAGGTACTGGAAGACAGAAATGACCTGCTCAGTATTTTTTAAACCATTTTTTATTTAATTACCAGAAGATCTGTCTAGTTCTACCTTTATAAATGCCTTGTTATCTCCTGAAACCCTCATCCATTCTACCGGTTGGGTAGAATGGTAGAATTCTATCACCTAGCTTTGGAGACCCAGGTTTGATCCTGACCACGGGTGCTGTCTGTGTGGAGTTTGCATGCACTCCCTGTGACCACGAGGGTTTCCTCCAGATGCTCTGGTTTCTTCCCATATCCCCCAAAAATGTTGGTTTGTAGGCTAATTGGCCTCTGTGAATTGACCCTAGTATGTAGGGAGTGAATGCATAAGTGGGTTAACATAGAACTGGTGTGAATGGGTGATGGATGGTCGGCGTGTACTTGGTGGGCCGAAGAGCCTGTTTCCATGCTATATCTCCAAGCTTAACTAAGCTAAATAAATTTGGTAATTGCAACAAAGCAAGTATTAACAATAAGTGTGATTAAACTATCAAGAGTATCATAAATTCATTAGCATCTTTCAGGTGAGGAAATCTGCCATCCTCCGCTGCTCTGCTGCAGCGAGAGCAATGGCCTAGCAACACACATTGCATACACAATTCAGCAGGTTCAATATATTACAGCAATGCTCATAGGATTCACTTATAAAGCTAAATGCCTCCATCACCAGAACTTGAGGTTTTGCTGAAAAAAATGGTGCCATTTTCCAAAGAACTATTAAATTACTCATTCTTATTGGATCAGCATTGGACAGATGTGACATCCCTGTGCAGGGAAAACCATTAATTTCCTGCGGGTAATTCTGAACAGCAATTGTGGAATTCTATTTTGCTTCCCAACCATAACGCCTCAGATTAACCGGGGATGAATTGATACAATTTTTGCTGATTAAGGTGACAAATGTTTGTAGTTAGAAAGTAATCATTGTTGACTCTGTGGCCAGTGGTGCATATATTTGTTTGCCTACAGTTCATTTACCTGAATCTCTCTTCCATTTGTAATGCCGTTGGGATGCTTTGTGTTTGAATTATTTGTTGTATTTACTTTCATTTCAAAATCTGCTTCTTCTTGCAACGTTCCAGATGTTAATCATAAGTCTATGTTGATAAGTGATAGGAGCGGAATCGTCCAGATGAACCCAGAGCTCCGCTGGCCAGTGTCCCATTCAACAAGCACGGAGAATCTGCTGCTCACTCACCTTTACATTTAGTTTAGAGATACAGCGCGGAAACAGGCCCTTCAGCCCACCGATTTCGTGCCGATCAACGATCCCCGTCCACCAACACCATCCTCCACACTAGGGACAATTTACAAATTTTACCAAAACCAATTAACCTACAAACCTGTTTAAGAAGGAACTGCAGATGCTGGAAAATTGAAGGTACACATAAATGCTGGAGAGACTCAGCGGGTGCAGCAGCATCTATGGAGCGAAGGAAATAGGCAACGTTTCGGGCTGAAACGTTGCCTATTTCCTTCGCTCCATAGATGCTGCTGCACCCGCTGAGTTTCTCCAGCATTTTTGTGAACCTACAAACCTGTACGTCTTTGCAGTGTACGAGGAAGCTGGAGCAGCTGGGAAAAACCCACGCGACAACAGGGAGAATGTACAAACTCCGTACAGACAGCACCTGTAGTCAGGATTGAACCCGGGTCTTGGGTTCGAAGGTTGCAACTCGACTGCTGCTCCACCGTGCCGCCCATGTACCAACCCTTGCTTATGGCACCCCCATCCTTGCTGGCTTCATTAGGTCTCAGTCATATCATGCCTTCATTTTATAATTCTCACCTCCTCCGTCCCACCATGTACTATTCCCCGTTAGCCCCTGCAGCCTATAACCCATGAAGGTTCTCTCTGCTTTCCCTCGATCATAGCTCATGCCCAAAACTAATTGCATTTGCACTACCAGGGGCAGCACACTGGTGCAGCTGGTAGAGCTGTTGCCTCACAGCACCAGAGACCATGGTTCGATCCCGACCTCGGGTGTTGTCTGTGTGGAGATTGCATGTTCTCCTGGGGTGACTGCATGGGTACACTCCAGATGCTCAGATATGGGCCAAATGCTGGAAAAGGGGACTAACTTGGATGGGACATCTTGGTCGGTATAGACGAATTGGGCAGAAGAGCCTGTTTCCGCATTGTTTGATTCTACGCTTCTTTAAACAGTATCTCTTTGATCAAGCTCTGACAGTTGCATGAACCTATCGAAGTAGCTGCCAAATTTTGACTGATCTCTAATTTTTTAACATTTTACGGGCATTATATAAATGCAAGGCAAGTTTTTTTCTGCTTACCAATTTCCAAAGTAACTTTTAAGTGTTTCTTTCGTTCCCGATCGAAATCTCGTTATAACCAATTAGGCCCACTTGAAATAAATAGCGTTCCCTGTATCATCAATCACATTATGGATAACAAGTGCTGAAGTAACTCAGCAGTTCAGGCAGCATCTTTGGAGAACATGGATTGGTGACATTTTGGGTCAAGACCTTACTTAAGAAACATCACTTATCTATGTTTTCCAGCAATGCTGCCTGACCTGCTGAGTTACTCAACACTTTGGGTCTTTTTGTGTATTTACCAGCATCTGCAGTTCCTTGTTTCTACATCAATCACATTTTATCCAATTTGCATTCTGGAAACAGGGGCTGTAACAGAACTACCTGTGATTTAGGTCACTCCCTGACTCCAGAGTAATATCAATAAATAAACATTAAAACGCTTCTTTTCTGTGATAAACCCCATTTCAATTGTACAGGTCCACCACTGATTTTCCAGCACCGTTGATGCCAGAGCCTTTCTGGATCAAAGAGAGACACAAAATGCTGGAGTAACTCAGGCAGCATCTCTGGAGGGAAGGAATGGGTGACGTTTCGGGTCGAGACCCTTCTTCAGACATCCTTTCTGGATCGTCCGTTTTGCCAGAACACCAGAGGTCGTGGCCTCCGAGAGGAGCCCAACGGTTCCAGAATTGTCCTCCCAGGCCACCAAGGGGCCGAGAAACTGGCGCACAATGTCCATCTCGGAATTCGGCTACGGGAACGGATCTGCCGGCTCCGATGGGGCTGGTGTTCCAGAGTCCCGGCAGCAGGGGGCAAATTCATCCCGCTGATTGGCCGTGGAAGTCCCGATGAGGTTGAGATCGGCCACCTCATCCTGGCTTAGGTGCCACATTTTCAGGGGGATTTCCGGGGTTGGATTTCAAGTCCACTCTCATAATTTTGTCCGGAGTAAAGATGGTACTGGACCATCAGTTGCCGGAAAATAGGTGGTGGGCCTGTACCAATGAATCGTTACCAAGATGTTGCGAACTTTATATATACGTGTGGATCGAAGGGCAGGAATTTGTCGAAGTTTGGACAGACAGGTTTAGGGGGAAAGATTTATTTTGAATGGTAGATGAAGAATAAATGTTTTGAGTTTGCTTCTCCTAATAACTGGGCGGAATGTTGCCCCATCTTCGGGGCCATAGCATGACGGCTTTGCTCTGGGTCACAACCAGACCCCAGAAGGTTAGAGGGTAACACTGCCTGCCAAGAGCTGGAAACTATTCCATTGCCATCCAATAGACAGAACAAAAATGTGAAAAAATTTAGTGCTGGCCAAGAATAGCCGTGCAGCAATCAATGGCCGTTAGCAATAAGTACCCAAATCCTATGTCATTTAAAATGTAAATGAGAACTAGGGCTTGGCTAGTTACTGTAGGAGTGCTCTGCATATTAAAGACTGGACTTCAACATAACCTTAAGTATTACTGAGGGATGTGGATCATCCACACACTTACTGATATCTGTAACTACATCTTCTCTCTTAAAGGGACACTATCCTAAAAACATTTGGCTTAGACTGTTTCTCGTAACTATCCAGTGTAATAAAATAAATTGCTTTAAAACGGGTCATCAGCTCTGTCGATTGTTGTGACAAGATCTGAAGTTGTTTATGTTTTGCGTTCAATAGGTTTATCGAATGTTTTTTCGTCCAATGGCAATTCCTACGCACTCCAACTAGTCCCGAGCTCACTGACCTTCAATCAACTCATTGAATTTCACTAAGTCAGTGACTTTGACTGGGTCTTAATTCATCAAACAACTTGATTTTACTATTTCGATCCTTATTGTTTGTGTTCCCCTGTGAACCTGGACCTCTCTATCTCTGAGACCTGCTCCAACCCTATCCTATGTGAACCCCTGAACTCAACCAATTCTGAATGTTGTGTGTTCCTGAGGCTCTTCATTTCACCATCAACAATCTTGTCAATCGATCCAGCATAAGATCAGGCCGTTCGGCCCACAACGTCTGTGCCGAGTATGATGCCAAAACCATTTCTGATCGACCTGTGCGTAATCCATATACCTCCATTCGCTCCATATCCATGTGCCTATCAAAAAGCCTCTTAAATGCCACTATCATATCTGCCTCAACCACCAACCCTGGCAGCACGTTCCAGGCACTCACCATCCTCTGTGTAAAATGTTTGGCCTTTACATTTTGCTCTTCTCACCTTAAAGCTATGTCCTCTAGAATTTGATGTTTCGATCTTTGGAAAATGGTTCTGACTGTCTACCCTATCTATGCCCCTCATAATTTTACATACTTCTATCAGGTCTTCCCCCAAACTCCAGCGTTCCTGAGAAAACAATCCAAGTCTGTCCAAACTTTCCCTATAGCTAATACCTACTAATCCAGGCAAAACTCTGGTAATCCTCCTCTGCAAAGCTTTCCAAAGCTTCCACATCATTCCTGTGATGTGGTGACCAGAACTGCCTGCAATTTTTCCAAACGAGGCCTAATCAAAGTCCTATTAAGTTGCCTCATGACATCTTTACTCTTATACTCAATGCTTCCCCCCCCCCCCCCCCCCTCCCCTATGAAGGCAAGCATACCAGATGCCTTCTTTATCACACTGTTTTCTGCACCCCTAGATCTGGAATTCCTTCCTGAAAACATTCTACTTCTTATTCCCCTTCAAAGTAATCTTTATAACCTATTATTTGAGACAAGTTTTGAACAACTGTATTGTAACGTTTCCTTCTTAGGCCCAGGGTGTGAAGCTTTTGCAGAGTGTTCTCGTCAAATCATAGAATAATTATGGCTGAGAAGAATCCCATCAAGTTTATGCTAGCTCTCTATTTAAGAAGTCCCATTTAACTATTATAGGGTAATGTTCTACCTGAAAGCAGGTGGCTGCTGTTAAAACGCCTCTTTAAGAACAATTGTGAGAGGCAATAGCTGTCGGTACAATACCAGTGATGTGATTAAGTGTCCCTCCATTTCTGATAGCAAAGGGCTTTTATCATCTCGAATGACTGTATCTATCTACTGTATCTTCACAGGAACAGAGATCATTGCAACAGCATAGGAAGAGGAAATCAGCAAGTTGACAGAAGTGAAGAAATGAAATTACATTGCCTGGTGTGTGCGTGCACCCTATACACTGTGCTACATTGCCACAGCAGAGAGGATGTCACAACCATTTGGGTCATTGGTTCCACCCTACAACAGACTGGGTGCAGCACATGTCCAGGGTGGGGAGAGACGTTGGCTGAATGGTGGATTCAACAATTGAGTAGAAAGGTAGAGGGGGACTAGAGGGTCTGAGCTATATACGGAGAGGTTGAGTAGGCTGGGACTATTCCCTGGAGCGCAGGAGGATGAGGGTGATCTTATAGAGGTGTATTAAATCATGAGAGGAATAAATCAGGCACGGAGTCTCTTGCCCAAAGGAGGTGAATGGAGGACCAGAGGACATAGGGGAAGGGGAAGAGATTTAATAGGAATCTGAGTGATAGCATTTTCACACAAAGGATGGTGGGTATAAGGAATGAGCTGCCAGAGGAGGTAGTTGAGGCTGGGACTATCCCAACGTTTAAGATACAGTTAGACAAATACACGGATAGGACAGGTTTGGAGGGATATGGACCAAATGTGGGCAGGCAGGACTAGTGTAGCTGGAACTTGTTGGCCAGTGTGGGCAAGTAGGGCTGAAGGGCCTGTTTCCACACTGTATCACTCTATGACTCTAGGGGGAGGGAATTAGATCAGGATCAATGTGGAGGTCCATTGTGTGGGGGTGTTGGAAGCACCCCTGCTGAACAAAGGTGGGCAGGCGAGGAGAGGGATGTCGTGTCCAGGGAAGGAGATGTGTGGAGGGCCACAACAATCTAGGACTTGCCTGGAACAGGCACCGCTCACAAGAACTAGAGCGTGGGCTTTGATAATGGCGGCATAAACATGGAGCCCCTTGCGTGCAGGCTCAGTGGACTATTTCTGTTTTCTTGCTAATCGAGGATCAGGGGTATGACAATATTCCCACGGACTGTTTATATGAAAAATAATTTCAATGTGTGAGCACTTCTTACGTAACAATAAAATGTACATTGAACCATAACACCAGACTGAGGGTAAAGGTCGGAGGTTGAGATGTGGTGTATTGGTGCGATGGGGGGTCAGGAAGGTGAGGAAACCAACCTACTTTCCTGGAAAGATCCCAGTCCAGTATTATACTGGGAAGGCCAGGCTGTGCCAGAAGTGCCCAATGTCACGGTGTGGTCAATGTTGCTGTTCTAAGGAGCCATGCACAGGGTGTGATGGCAACACATCAATCCCTAGCACTGAAACTGTGTCAGGTTAGTAAAGATGACTCGCACCAAGAAGCACTCACTGCAATTTTGAAGACTGATGTCAAATTCCCCAGAAATAGTCATTATTGCTTTTCATTCTGGGGAAAAATAATTTTCAGTTGTCATCTATCCTAACATTTACTTATGCGGCACAGAGATAACAATGTCATGTAAGTGAATTTTTTGGCATGTGTGTGATAACTGGAGTAAATGGCCTGTCCTTGGAAATGAAAATCACTTGGAACTTGGATTTCCTCTCTAACATTAGCCCACAATGGCTCGAAGAAAATACAAACTGCCTCACCCTTGCCCTTCCACGAATGAGCTGTGTTGGTGTTGGTGTATTGAGGGCATTAGCAAACAGTCTGTAAAATTGAAGGCTCTCACAGCTGATAATTTTGGGGGTGGGGGGGGGATCTCACCGAGGCTATTCTATGAGTGCAGCTGATGCTATGCCGAGACTGCCTCTAATGCTGCACTCAGCCCCTATGCAGTGGGGTCCCACCAAAACAAAGCTGGTACCTGGGGTGCCAGAGGAACCGACGGTGTGGACCCAAAGGACAGAATGTCAGGATGGAAATGGCAAAGGATTGGGGAAATCGCTTTAAGGTCGGCAATGGAGTTGTCATCTTACAGCACAAGAGACCCAGGTTGGATCCCAACTACGGGTGCTCTCTCTATGGAGTTTGGATGTTTTCCCTGTGACTGCGGGAGTTTTCTCCGGGTACTCCAGTTTCATCCCACACTCCTAAGACGTGCAGGTTTGTAGGATACATTATCCCTAGTGTGCAGGATAGTGCTATTGTACGGGGTGACCGTTGGGCTGCGTGGACATGGTGGGCAGAAGGGCCTGTTTCTCCTCTGTATCTCTAAGTCTAAGGTCCAAAGTCTAATGTAAAGTGTTGGGCAAATTTTTAATATAGAGTGGTGGGTGCCTGGAATGTGCTATCAGGGGTGGAGGTGGTGGAGGCAGATGTGATTTGAGAGGACTTTGGATGGGCACAAGGAGAGATAGGAGTGGGCAGAGAAGATCAGTTTAACTTGGTACCATGTTCAATCTGGACAACAGGAAATAGACCGTGGTTGGAAGGGCCTCTTCCTACTCTGTGTGATCTTGGCCATTGATTTCAGGTCAACTTAAAATCAGCCCGTGTTATAAATTGGTGCAACCTGTAGCTGTTATTTCACCTGTGGTACTAAAAACAAACCGTACAGATGGATCATCTCAGCTACAGTGTCACAAGAAGAAGGATTAACATCAAATTGATTCAGATTCACTGTGTTTCTGTCGTGTGGCAATGTGGAAGGTTTCAGTGAAGAGTGCAGGCTTACACTGCAGCGTGTATACATTCAGCCAATTGTGAAGGGAACCTTGGTTTGATCACTCTCAGGGCCTCTTTGTGAAATGCATGTCAACAGCTTCAACCCAGCAGCTTGTGGATGCAGAATATAGCTACTCCTAACGCGGTAATCTCATTCAGAGGTCGCAAGGTGCAAAGAGTGGGAAGCAGAAACTGCTCACTGTTGCCATCACAATGCACATGCAGGAATGGACATGAATCTGGTAATATAGGAGGCCTTTTGCTTTGGATATACTCCATACAGCTGCAGCTGACAGTGACATTGGGCATGTGAAATCTGTGCCGATTTCCATCTCCGAGCTCGTGGAGAATAAATGTATGAAAATATAATTATATCTGGTATGTCAAAATGAAATGTGCGCTGTTCAGCTGAGTGCTTTGAACTGTACCTTCCCCCAAGGCTACATTAGCTGAAACGCCAGAGTGTGATCTGCAACACAAGACTGCTGGTTCAACGTGCAAAACACTCTTCAGAAGCTGTTGGAGGACTTACTACAGGGTAGCAAAGGGAGGGAGGGCAGACCCGATAGAAATATATCAAATTGAGCCTCAGTGGTAGGGTAGTCGGCCCTTTTTCCCCCCCCAGTAAAAACCGGTTTCGCGCGCGGATCGGACACCTCCCAAACCCACAGCACCACCATCAAGAAAGGGATTAAGGCGGATGACAACATCACCTTCTGCAGATAGACACAAAGTGCTGGGGTAACTCAACGGGTCAGGGAGCATCTCTGGAGAAAAGGATGGGTGATGTTTCGGGGTCGGAACCCTTCTTCATACTGAAAGTAGAGGGGAGGGAACTGGAGGTAGGAAAAGGCCTAAACAAATCATTTGTTGTGCAGAGATGCTGCCTGACCCACTGAGTTACTCGAGTACTTTGAGTCTATCTTCCGTATAAACCAGCATCTGTAGTTCCTTTCTACACATCACAGGTTCCCTTCAAAGTCATATGCCACGCTGATTTGGAAATCTATCACCAGTCCATCATTGTCACAGAGTCAAAATCCTGGAACAACCCCCCCACTAGCTTAACGGGAGTATCCTTACCAGGAGATGATGGTGACGTCTAGGAGCTGATTACAACCAACATTCCATGGGCAATTTGGGATAGGCTTCCTAGTGAAACCCTGAATGGGTGGGACCAAGCAGCCCGCTATTGCTCCAATGTATAATCCTCCTACCTTGCTGAACGTGAAGCTGTGCAAGGGTTGCTCAATGGATCTGACTGTAACTAGCAGAATATGTGGATGAAGGAAGGCAATGTAATTAGGCTGGACAAGAGTAAAGGGTTGCATGGGGCTTCCTTTCATATCCTAACCATGCTCACTCTTTCCAGGAGAGGAGGATTTAAAGCAGGAACCCATTACCCTAATAAGATAACTTTTGAGATCAATCACCACTGGAGAAACCAGTCAGTGATGGGTTACTGAACAATCGCTTGGTAATTAAGGCCAATAGATGTAGAATATTAATTGTACCTTTTTGCAGCATTTACACGTTCCCTAAATATTTGATGCAAGGAGACATGAGTTACAGGAACTGGCTGCATTATTAATTTCTGTGACTACATCCCAATATTTCCTGTCAGAGGGCAGGCGCCAACTGGTTTGGAACTTAATCTGGATAGGGTATGAGATTCTGTCTCACTCTGCCAGTTCCTGCAATCAGTATCCACTGAGAGGAACTCACTGCTCCACAGAGTAAACACTACACTTCCTCTCTCTCACCCTCTCCACAGTCAATGGCTTTGACATCCAAAAATAACTGCGGCACCATCCAGCTGAGGCATGACGCCAGACTGCACCGCAGGTAACCGGTCCTGAGCCATTCCACTCCGAGACGGATCACGCACGGGATATTGAGCAACTGCTCACCTGGGCCTTGCGACGAAAATTCAATGTTGCGAAAAGAAGAAAGTGGAAAAAAAAATCACACTGGGGAATTGGCAGCATTAAAATGTATTTGATTTACTTTTGGAGAGAATGGTATTGCTGGTGGCATTTACTTCCAGTTCTAATGTGCACTAGGATGACATGATGAGTCTGCTCCTGGTACAATGCGGGTTGCTGTCACTTCTAACGGGCAGATAAGATGATCAAATCCGCCAAATATGTCAATGCTGTGGGGTTAAGTACATGCAATGATATTTATATATTGGAGCTCCCCGCCTCCTTCATCCAAAGCGGAAGGTTCCTATTAGGCCAATTATGTCCCATCCCTATTTCCCATCTTCTTACATGGGTAGGAAATGTTTAGAAGGATATGGACCAGGTATGGGCAAATGGGACTAGCTTAGATTGGGCATCATGGTGGGCATGGACAAGTTGGGCCGAAGGGCCTGTTTCCATGTTCTACGACTCATTTCCCTTGCACCTTTGCTACTTATATTTCTCTCCCTTGATTATCAATGCCCCTTTATCATTTTCTCACTTAGCCACACTAGGGGTAAAACGTAGAGCCCATTTAATCTACCAGCATGTGCTTGGGACTTGGCAGAAAACCAGAGCACCTGGACAAAACGCACAAGAAGTGCTTGCAAACTCCACACAAACGGCACCACCATCACGCTGCCCATGAATAATATTGTCAATAATGACTTAAAAGAAAAGTGATAAATTAATCCACTAACTCAACCATTTTCCATCGTTCTGCTTTGTTCAATACTCATATGAATACCATAAAAGAAATGTAGAAGTTACCATGACGAGGGGCAATTAAAATCGCAGGAATGAGACTTGCATTATACATTGGCCAGTCGAGGAAAAATTGGGATCAATACCTTTTACTGAAACCATCTTCGCAATTCCAGATTTTTGAACAGAAAATAGCAAATGCTTACTCTTTAATGGTGGCCTCAGTCAGTTGGATTGCTGTGAGAGATGATGTGTTTAATGATCCATCCTTAATGTGGATGTAAAGGACTTCACAGTACAGCTCCGAAGAAGAGGGGAGTTCTTCCAGTCCCCTTGTAAATATTTATCTCTTAACTGACATCACTATAACAGATGATCTTGCCATTTATTTCAGTACTTGCAGCAGAAGTATGTACTCAAACTGGCATCTTCTCTCCACATTGCCCATCTGACTACAAGCTCTTAAACAAGAAATACTTAACAATGTCCCAAGTTCATCATGTTCTTTCCCCAGCAACATAACGACAATACTACCACACACCTTTTAGCATAGTTTAGTTTAGTTTGGAGATAGAGCATGGAAACAGGCCCTTCGGCCCACACCGACCACCTGTTCACACTAGTTCTATGTTATCCCACTTTCTCATCCACTCCTGACCAATAAGAGGCAATTTACAGAGACCAATTACCATAGAATGGCTAAGCAATCTTTTAACCATAACAGGATCTATGGTCTCATACAGAAGATAGACACAAAGTGCTAGATTAATTCAGCTGGTCAGGCAGCACCTCTGGAAAAAAGGAATAGGTGACATTTCGGGTCAGAACACTTCTTCAGAATAAAGGTCTAAAAGGTTCTGACCCAAAACGTTACTATTCCTTTTCTTCAGAGATGCTGCCTGACCCGCTGAGTTACTCCAGCATTTTGTGTCTATCTTCGATATAAATCAGCATCTGTATGGTTTATAAACCTACAATGTATGGTTTACACACTTCCACTGCAACAAATGTACCTGAATTCCATAACTCCTTATGTCTGGCTTGAAAAAAGAAAAGTCATCCAAGAAAAAGTTTTAATTTACCAGCATTAGTAGACTTTAATGTCAAGCATTGCAAGAGACAGCACTTACCCTGGCAATTTCAGCATACGCCAATCCCAGTATCCCCTCCCAGTTGGAGCCATTGATGAAGAACTTATCAGACTCTGTGATGGCAGCGATGTTTGCTCGGACCGAGACATTAGGGCCATGTGGAATACTGACGATGTCTGTCCCCAGCTCCCCTTCCCACTTCCCCTGGGTGTAAGGAACGTAGACGCTCTTCCTCAAGTCTCGGTAAGTGCTGGAGCTGAAACACAAAGGGGATTTTGTGCTGGTAACTCACCAAGAAATGGCAAATAAAATAGTTTGAATGTTAACTTCTGCAACAGCAATGGGATAATTGTCACAAATATTATGCCGCTTTTCCAATGGTGCTTGGTTGACATGGGTCCAAGTAAAACGATGACCATTGAATACTGTCCAGATGCACGATAGCAAGATTATCTCACTTACAGTATTTTAACTTTAAATCAATTTTCTGTCTATTAAAGTTAAAAAAATAATTTGTCAACTTCTGCCAGTTTCATGCAAAAAACACAAAGTGCTGATGGACCTCAGTGGGTCAGGTAGCGTCTGTGGAGGGAATGGCAGGCGATGTTTCAGGTCAGGACCTTCATGGCAACTTTCTAGAAGAATGGCCACTCCTGCCCATTTCATTGTCGACACCTTATCCAAATTTCACCGCAGCTCATCCTCCTCAGCATATCGTAACACTGTGTAGGAAGGAACAGCAGATGCTGGTTTACACAGAAGATAGACACAAAATACTGGAGTATCTCAGCGGGTCAGGCAGCATCTCATCAGTCTGAAGAAGAGTCTCGACCCAACAGGTCACCTATTCCTTTTCTCCAGAGATGCTGCCTGAACCGCTGAGTTACTCCTGCATTCTTTCTCTATCTTATTGTAACACTGTTGTTTACTGGATCAGCCTTCCACATGCTTTGTCTGTCTCCGCATGTAGGCAAACATCTCCCAGCAGGTTGTGGCCAAGTTAGCTTTGCATGAATGGCCATTAAGGACTATCTCGACACCCCTCCATTCAGAATCATTTAACGTATCAGAAACACAGAGTTTTATTTTCTTCGTTCTCGGCTAGATTTGAAAAATATTGTAGGTGTTAAGGAGGAACGTATGCTCGATTTCAATCTATGTCCTGGTCTGAAAATGCTGCAACCAAATGTTTGTCCACCTTCTCCCATGAGTTCAATATTTACAATCTCCCCACTGGTTCAACTCAGGCTTATTTGTGCATGAAAATTCTTGAAACCTTTACAAGCTCAAATATATCAATACTATGAGTGTTAACAGCATTTGACTTATGTCACGATTCTGTCACTTGAAATCTCGGAACCAGTCACCAATGAATGATCTTCAGTGTGTAATCAAAGTCACGGTGTTTCCCTCCAGATTTCTTCACATTTCTTCTCTTGATGGTTTGTCTGGAGCTGGCAGAAGAGTTCAAGACACGCAAGAGCTTGACGATGTTATGTCAACTTTCTGCGACTGTTCATTGAGATTGTGTGGTAGATGTTAAACCCAAGAGGGAACAAAGGACAAGTCAGGATGGGAAGATACAGGAGTGTTTAAGAAGGAACTGCAGATGCTGATAAATCGAAGGTACACAAAAAAGCTGGAGAAACTCAGCGGGTGCAGCAGCATCTATGGAGCGAAGGAAATAGGCAACGTTTCGGGCCGAAACCCTTCTTCAGACTGATGGGGGGTGGCCGGGAGAAGAAAGGAAAAAGGAGGAGGAGGAGCCCGAGGGCTGAGGGATGGGAGGAGACAGCCCGATGGCTGAGGAAGGGGAGGAGACAGTAAGGGCTAACAAAATTGGGAGAATTCAATGTTCATGCCCGCAGGATGCAGACTCCCCAAGCGGAATATGAGGTGCTGTTCCTCCAATTTCCGGTGTTGCTCACTCTGGCCAAGGAGGAGACCCAGGACAGAGAGGTCGGACGGGGAATGGGAGGGGGAGTTGAAGTGCTGAGCCACCGGGAGGTCAGGTAGGTTCTTGCGGACCGAGCGGAGGTGTTCGGCGAAACGATCGCCCAGCCTCCGCTTAGTCTCACCTATGTAGATCAGCTGACATCTAGAGCAGCGGATGCAATAGATGAGGTTGGAGGAGATCAGCTGACATCTAGAGCAGCAGATACCCAGTTTGACTTGTGGTCAGTGAATAGTGTGATACTTGACAAGGCATTGGAGGGAGATTGTTGCCCAGGTGACAGCTTCAGCCTTTGGGGCAGCACAGGGGCTGAGCAGGTAGTGCTGCTGCCTAACAATGCCAGAAATCCTGGTTCAATCCTGATCTCCAGTGCTGTGTATTATACACCTTGCGGGTGTCCTCCCACCTCCCAAAACCGTGTGGGTTTGTAGTTTAATTATACATTCAAAATTAGCCTTTGTGCATAGCTAAATAGAAGAATCTGTGAGATGTTTGGATCGGTTGTGGTAGGATCGTGTGCCGATTTGTCATCATCATGTCAAGCTTAGATTGGCTGTAGCAAAGTCGGTCTGGATTGGTCACGTTTGGGTCGGGTACAAAACAAAATATGGTGCACAAAATTGGTCACACATATATCAAATAACAAGGGGTCAGCTAGAAAATGATATTTAAACATAGAAACAGAAAATAGGTGCAGGAGTAGGCCATTTGGCCCTTCGAGCCAGCACCACCATTCAATATGATCAAGGCTGATCATCCAAAATCAGTACCCTGTTCCTGCTTTCCCCCTCATATCCCTCCATTCCGTTAGCCCTAAGAGCTAAATCCAACTCTCTCTTGAAAACATCCAGTGAATTGGCCTCCACTGCCTTCTGTAGCAGAGAATTCCACAGATTCACAACTCTCTGGGTGAAAACGGTTTTTCCTCATCTCAGTCCTAAATGGCCTACCCTTTATTCTTAAATGGTAACCCCTGGTTCTGGACTCCCCCTGTGTCTAGCCTGTCCAATCCCTTAAGAATTTTACTGTATATGTCTTCATAAGATTCCCTCTCATCCTTCTAAATCCAGTGAATACAAGCCCAGTCGATCCATTTAAGGAAAATAACTGCAAACTATTGGAGCATACAACAATTCAGAGAAGGCTGCCTCTCCATTTTAGTCTGTGACCCCTGGTCCTAGATTCTGCAACTGATGACAGAAGTTACTGTCAAAATCATGAGTTCTCCTTACGACCTCAAACTAATTAACCCTTCATTTCCAAATTCCTGGGAATACAGCCCCAATTTGTGTAAGATAGATACAAAATGCCAGAGTAACTCAGAGGGGGCAAGCAGCATATCTGAAGAAAAGGAAACCCCAAGAAGGGTTTTGACCCAAAATGTCACCTGCTTCTTTTCTCCAGTGATGCTGCCTGACCAGCTGAGTTACTCCAGCATTTTGTGTCTATCATCAGCATCTGCAGTTCCTTCCTACCGTTTTAGTGTAACCTCGATTGTCCTCCCAAGTGTGTGACACTCACTGACGCACTCAGGTACAGCATGAAGCTGTTGAGAAAGCACAGCACCCACTTTAACTTTTACAATCACCATTTACAGCATAGGGGGCTGTTCGCCCCATCTTGTGTGTGCCAGCACTCTGAAGGTTAATCGGATCGGCCGGCCTTTAACAGCTGATTCATTAAATATTGACAGACTGAGTAAATCACAGTGTACTTTACCTTGGCTCGATCATCAAAATGTATGCAATCTTTTAGAATCAATGCGTTGGCACAAATGTAGTTAATTCATAGTGACTTCACACAATCGGCCTCATTGTTGGTACCGTGCTATTTATAAGGTGTGCTCAGGCTGTTAATTGATTTGTTTTTTCTTCCTCTCTCCCTAAGGGTTATGGCTTCCTCTTTCACTGATACGCCACTGGGAACATTTGCCTCATTTGAATTGCAACCCTCTCTCCAATTGTGGATCAATAGGTCACTCTCTAACCTCAAGAAGTGTCAGCATAAAAACCTATCCTGACTCTCTCAGGCTGTGCACTCGGTTCTTTCTGTCCGCTGATTTGCTCTCCACAGATCCGCATACTCCCGAGGTCAGCTCCAGACACCACCTCAATTTTTTCCTAACAATTATGCCCATACATTGATGAACAATCACTGTTGTATAAATAGAGTATTCAGTTTCTGGACCACTTGTGTTAAGTGGCTCCCAGCCACACACTATTCTGATAAATAAGTCTTTGTTTATAGAAACATAGAAAATAGGTGCAGGAGTAGGCCATTCGGCCCTTCGAGCCTGCACCGCCATTCAATATGATCATGGCTGATCATCCAACTCAGTATCCTGTACCTGCCTTCTCTCCATACCCCCTGATCCCTTTAGCCTCAAGGGCCACGTCTAACTCTCTCTTAAATATAGCCAATGAACTGGCCTCAACTACCTTCAGTGGCAGAGAATTCCACAGATTCACCACTCTCTGTGTGAAAAATGTTTTTCTCATCTTGGTCCTAAAAGACTTCCCCCTTATCCTTAAACTGTGACCCTTGTTCTGGACTTCCCCAACATCGGGAACAATCTTCCTGCATCTAGCCTGTCCTACCCCTTAAGAATTTTGTAAGTTTCTATAAGATCCCCCCTCAATCTTCTAAATTCTAGCAAGTACAAGCCGAGTCTATCCAGTCTTTCTTCATATGAAAGTCCTGACATCCCAGGAATCAATCTGGTGAACCTTCTCTGTACTCCCTCTATGACAAGAATGTCTTTCCTCAGATTAGGAGACCAAAACTGTACACAATACTCCAGGTGTGGTCTCACCAAGGCACTGTACAACTGCAGTAGAACCTCCCTGCTCCTATACTCAAATCCTTTTGCTATGAATGCTATGTAGCTGCAGCTTAAAAACAGACTTTGAGGCAGTGATTAAACCTCCCAAAACTTTTGCTTCACAGGTCAATGTTTTAATACCGGGATTCTGACAAATAAAATGAAAGTATGTAATATTGTCAGAGAGAGTGTTATTGGATGTGCAATTAAACCAAACCAAGAAACAGAATTGTCTAGTTGTGCTATCCACTGGCAGTTGTACATTTCATTCTACTTCTGAGATTCAGAATCATTGACTTCACCGGAATCAAATTTCAGAAGTGAAGCAGAATGCCTTGCTGCCACTATATAACACGTTCCAACTATCGACCTGGGATGTATTTCGAGGCAATAATCTTGTAACTGTGGACCATTAGAAAATTCATGTTACAGGCCTGTCATTCTATCGAGTTTTTGACAACCAAAACTGCTTACTCCCATCTTCTGACCATAATTCTGTCGCTCTGCAGGTCATGGTTGTTCAAGTACACATGCAAGTACTTTTTAACGTGGTGAAGAATTCTGCCCCGAGCACCGTTTGAGTTCCAGTCCCCAAGGTGGATAGAATTTTTCTCATCTCCCCTTAATCCTCTTCCAAATGTGCCAAATATTTATCCTCTGGAAAGGGCATTAAATTGGAACTATTTACTCTGTCGAGGTGCCTTATAATATTATGCACTTCAATTAAATCTCCCCACAAACATAATTATAATATAATTGCTTTGACACCTCAGTTCTGTAGTACCTAAAAGCATGTCAATGTCTCAAGGCCTCTATCTCGAGTTTGCAAAAGGCACAAAAACAATGTCTAAGCAGGAGATTTCTATGTTAAACATGAATGATGCCACATTTCCATGAAAGAAAGCATCTTCTTTCGGAAGCAGCACAATTGTACATTCATTTTCATCACTTGCAATGAAAATGGGACAATGGCGAGTTCCTCGTGTGGAGATTCAGATTCAGATTCAACTTTATTGTCATTGTGCAGTGTACAGTACAGAGACAACGAAATGCAGTATAAACAACATAACACTGGCTTATCCCATACGTTCCACCTTGCCAAAATGCTGGCAACATGCTTGCAAATGTTCTTTGCCCTTTTCCTGGGCAATCTCACCTTCCCTGCAGTTACAGTTTAGTCTGTTGGCACGTGTAGTGCAGTGAAAAGTTTTGTTGAGCACTATCGAGTCAGCGATATTGAACTGCAATACGGTGACCAGAAACATTGGCAGTATTGTCTGCAATGCTTATCACTCCATTACAGGAAGGATGTGGAGGCTCGGGAGAGGGTGCAGAATAGATTAACCAGGATAGATGCTGCCTGGATCAGAGGACGATAGCTATAAGTAGAAAAATTTAGATTGGTCCATCTGGAGCTTTGGAGGCTGAGGGGGACCTGATAGAACTCTATAAAATTCTTAGAGGCAGACATGGTAGACAGTCAGAACTTTTGCCCAGGATGGAAATATAAAATAATAGAGGGCACAGTTTTAAAGTCTGAGAGGCAAAGTTTAAAGCAGATGTCCAGGGCAAGTTCTTTTCCTCGACTTTGAGGGTTGCTGTTGCCTGGAAGACACTGCCAGGAGTGGTGGTGGAAGCAGATACAATCGTGGTGTTTAAAAGGGTTTTAGATAGGCACAAAGATATGCAGAGAATGGAGGGGTACAGATCATGTGCAGGTAGTGGAGGTTCGTTGAACTTGGCATCATTGACTACATTGTCGTGTAGGGGGCGCTGCCCTGGCAGCAGCCATGTCAGCAGCGCGTTAGTTTTTTCAACTTTTTTAATTTTTTTAGTATGTTTTAAAGTATGTGTTTGGTGTTTCTCGGTGTGTCTTGTGTGGGGGGTGGTGTGGGGGGGTGAGGGGGAAACCGCTTTGGTCGCCTCCTCCATGGAGAGGCGACTTTTTCCAGGTCGCCTCCCCCGTGGCCTAACATCAAGGATCGGCGCGGCCTTTCCCGGAGACGCGCCCGGGACTTCAACGGCGGGCGCAGCGTGGACTCTCGGCGTGGAGCGGGTGAGCCCTCGCTGGGGCTCGCCGGAGGGGAGCGCTCCGTTTCGCAAGCCCGGGGCAGCCGGCAGCCTGAAGCCGCGGTCTGCAGAGCTCCAGCTGGCGTGGCGTCTACAGCCCGGGTCTCCCTCGTGGGGGACCCGGGGGAAGAAGAAGCCATCACTGCCGGCCCGCAGCCAACTTCTACCGTGGGTCCAGCATGGACTTACCATCACCCCTGGAGGGGAGCTTCGACCGCCGGCCCTGCGGTCTGCGGTGCTTCTGGCTGCGGCGGAGACTTTAAATCTCGACCGCCGGCCTGCGGCCTACACCAACTTAAAGCCGCGATCTCCGGTGGGGAAGAGCCGATCCTGGACTGACTCTGGACTCTGGTCCTGTCCACGGGGGGAAATGGAGGAGGACTGGCCAAATGTTGTGCCTTCCACCACAGTGGTGAATGCTGTGGTGGATGTTTGTGTTACATTCTTATTGTGGTTGTGTGTTCTTTATTATTGTACTGCTGCAGACAACCCAAATTCCACCGACCCTGGTTGTGTGGCAAATACATTCTATCTATCATCTATCATGTTCAGCACAGACAAGGGCCCATTTCTGTGCTGTCCACCTCTATGACCTCAGTTCTTCTGTTCCTCCACACACTTTAGACCTTGCCCATCTATTACATATTCCCTTGCCTTGCTGCATTTCCCTCAACGCGTAACCACACACTTTTCTAAATCGGGATTTTGTTTACTACTTCTTAATCCAACTGTCCAATCTCTCAGTATTCTCCTGCTTTCCTCCCACTATCAACCAAATGCAGTCAACTTTTATATCGTCTGCAAACATCTTCATCATAACTCCTACATCTTACGTCTAAATATATCACAAATAGCTGGAGACTAAATACTCAGCCTTGTGGAACTCTGCTGCAACAGCCTTCCAATTGCATAAGTGCCTACAAGCGGTTACCCTTTGCTTCTTGCAACTGAGCCAATAATACCTCTTAACATTAAAACTTTGTCCCATAAAACAAAAATCAATTACATCAAAGTCCTGTAACCTTTTCACTTTTGTTGCAATAAAATAAATCCATAGGATAATTTTAACATTACAAGTAGGCACCAGACTTGTTTTTGCTTGACATGAGGCAATCAGCAAAGAGCTTCATTTGTCTCCAACCCCCACAAGCCACAAGTCCTGCCTCGTCAATAAATCTCTGAAAGAAGTTACATGTAGGTGTTACTTTAATTAATGGTTTATTTATGAAATGTTTTTTCAGCTTAGTTTATAATTCACTTTTATTTGCATGTATAACTTTACTTGGTATAGTTATCATAAGGATATAAGTAATGGGAGTAGAATTAGGCCATTCACTCCATCAAGTCTACTCCGCCATTCAATCATGGCTGATCTATCTCTCCCTCCTAACCCCATTCTCCTGCCTTTTCCCCATAACCTCGGCACCTGTACGAATCTAGAATCTGTGTAGGAAAGAACTGCAGATGCTGGTTTAAATCAAATGTAGACACAAAATGCTGGAGTAACTCAGCAGGACAGGCAGCATCTCTGGAGAGAAGGAATGGGTGACATAGAAACGTAGAAAATAGATGCAGGAGTAGGCCATTCGGCCCTTCGAGCTAGCACCGCCATTTAATATGAACATGGCTGATCATCCATAATCAGTGTCCCGTTCTGGCATTTTCCCCACATCCCTTGATTCCCTTGGCCCTAAGAGCTATATCTAACTCTCTCTTGAAAACATCCAGTGAATTGGCCTCCACTGTCTTCTGTGGCAGAGAATTCCACAGACTCACAACTCTCTGGGTGAAAACATACTCGTCATCTCAGTCCTAGATAGCCCACCACTTATTCTTAAACTGTGACCATTTAGGGTCGAGACCCTTCTTCAGACCAATAGACTTCTTCCGTCTGAAGAAGGGTCTTGACCTGAAACGTCACCCATTCCTTCTCTCCAGGGATACGGCCTGTCCCGCTGAGTTACTCCAGCATTTTGTATCTACCCTAATCAAGAATCTATCTATCTCTGCCGTAAAAATATCCACTGATTTGGCCTCCACTGCCTTCTTTGACAAAGATTCACCACCCTCTGACTAAAGAAATTTCTCAGCTCCTTCCTAAAAAAACGTCCTTTAATTCTGAGGCTATGATCTCTAGTCCTAGACTCTCCCACTAGTGGAAACTTTCTCTCCACATCCACTCTATCCAAGCCTTTCACTATTCTGTATGTTTCAATGAGATCCCCCCTCATCTTTCTAAACTCTAGCGAGTACAGGCCCAGTGTCGACAAACGCTCATCATAGCTTAACCTAGCCATTCCTGTGATCATTCGTGTAAAATTACATTATCAACCCATCAAAATGAAACATAAATGGGTGTATTTCCATTTTTGCATATCTAAATCCTTTTGAAATGTAATTTTAACTAAACACTTTGCAAGAATACATCTCGTCATAATATGAGTTTCCCCTCTAAATTGCGAATGCTCTCTCACTAATTTTCCACCTTTTGTAGCCAGCTCAGGCTTCCTCTTTTCGGAATCTGTGCTTAGTTTTCTTATCAAACCTCTTCTGCCAATCTTGTTTAAACACTCTACAACAGAACCAGTAAATATGCCCAGAAAGATATTGGGTAGGATCCAAAGGGCCTTGACTCGAAACGTCGCCCGTTCCTTCCCTCCAGAGATGCTGCCTCACCTGCTGAGTTACTCCAGCATTTTCTGTCAACTTTGGGTAGGATCCTGTTGAGTGGCCCTCTTGGCCTGGCAAATCCCATCTTCCCACCACCATCTGCTGCTTGCGAGACCTTGTCACGTTAACCGCCCTGTTTCCTACCTCCCATTGGGGACCACACTTCGCTCTTTGGAACACCCGGAGTTTGATACATATCATGCATAATTGCAAGTCTTTCTATTCCCAGGAACCAACTAGGGTTTGTGCAGTGTGGAAGCATGGAATTTTTTTCCCCACTCTCTCAGGAGTTTTAATAAAGAGCACTTTCTTAATTAGACTGCGCTGACTGATGTGCACCAGTCAAGATTTATTTGGAGCTCATGACCTTCCTTACCCCCCCCCTCCCCACTCCCCCCTGAGACTTTGATCACATAAGCAAAGTGGTGTGTGCAAGACTCACATCATACGGAATAATACTGATCTGCACTGGGGACCCGGCCGGGCCCCATGACAACCAGAGACTTTCCATGCGTTTCACTCAGTTGCTTTCACACACTCTTCCTTTTTAACCTTTCCCTGCCCATATTTCCATTTCAAAGCATGAAATGTACTGCATGCCCAGGCCCAAAATCCCCACGAGGGAATTTCCCTGTCGAGCTTCCTTTGAAGATGAGGTCTGGTGTGAAGAGCTTGTATTAAAAAACTTATCAAAGACAGTACTCGCAAAAGGAAGCTGCATCTAATCAGAGCCTCTTTCAAACAGACAACTTCCTCGATAGAAAATTGTGCATGTTGTGCAAAAGCGAGTGAGGATCTGGCTTTGAAGCTATGAAAATGGAAATTAGGAAGCTATTGAGTAAGCCATCCAGCCCCTGCTTTGCTATTTAATAAGATCATGGCTGATGAGACAGTAATCTCACCTCCATCTACCCATCCACCTGCAATCCCCTGTCTAGTGAAGTATTTGTTTCCATTTCCCTTTGAAGAAGAGTTGTCCAAAGACTCACGGCCTTCAGAGCAAACACTTGCCATGTCTGTCTTAAATGCGCAATTCTTTATTTTTAAACAGTAATCCTTGTTCTAGATTCAACCAAAAGGAGAAACAACTTCTCTGCATCCAACCTGTCAGATCTCCTTGGGACTACAAATATGTTAATTGAATCCTCACTCACTCTTCAGTTAAAGACAAGATCTTTTCCAAGACTAATGGGGCTGTCCCACTGTACGAGTTAATGCAAGAGTTCTCCCGAGTTTCCCCTAATTCGAACTCGGAGAATTACGGGTAATAGCGGCTCGTAGATACTCAGGGCTCTCGTGGACATTTTTCAATGTTGAAAAATCTTCACGAGTCTTCCTGAGCTTACCGCGTTTCCTGAGTACCTGCCGTTAGCGTTACGAGCCGCTAAGAGACATCCCGAGCTCTGACGTAACCGCAACATACATTCTACGTGCTTACCACGAGTTTGATTTTTTTTTAAACTCGGGAGACTTCTTGAATTAGCTCGTACAGTGGGACAGCCCCATTAAGGCAGCATCATTTTGGTTTGCTCCTTCTTTACCATTAGTTTTTTTAAAGATGAGATTTGTTTGCTTAACAGTGTCTTGTTTTGTTTTAATGGGTTTCTGACTTTTACTGTTCGGAGTGATTGATCATTCCTAAAGATTTAGTCAGAAGCACAGCAATGATTCAACATCAGCTCGATCTGTTAACTCATTTAATGTTCAGTTACCATGCCTGGCCAGAATCACATTTACATTTTTGGCACCATATCGATCTTAAGTGAAGTCAAACTGTGAATATTCAGCAAATCCAGTCTCCACATACAACAGATGTTGGTCATGTTTAGTGTAGGTGATGCGCATTTTAAGCATGTTTAAAACCATTTTGATGTAGCACTTCTGGAATTGCTTTAATGACATTCGATGTGCTTGACACGAACCCTCATGCAAAAATAATTTTTTCTTGTTCAAGTCTTGCCACGGGTGTTATCGGAGACGTATTGAAATAGGAATGCTTTGTCTTTTAGATCTTGCAAGTTCACGTATCCATTTGTCATTTACATAACCAAGGGCTCATATCCTTTCAGGTGGATATAAAAGATGCCAAAACATTGTTTTATAGAAGAGCAAGATAACTGTCCCCATCAGCCCATCTATTAACTTTACTGACCCAGATAGTCTGGTCATTAATTGTTCTTTGTGGAAGCTTGTTAGGGATAAATTAGTTCCATCACAGCAGTGATTACACTTAAAGTACACACTTGTTGGTTGTGAAGTGTTTGCGATGGACTAAGATTTAGAAAGGAGCTGGAAAAATGCACGGAGGTTCATTAAAAACATAACAGTCCCTTGTACCTTGCTCACAATGGATGTTAACATTGATAAATCCCTCTCATCTCTTTTTCACTTCTCATCCCACAGGGATTTATCCAGATGTTCTTGTCAGCATTTATCATGCAACCAACGTCATAAAACAGATTAATGGTCAGCTATCTTTTTACTGGTCATGGGATCTCACTGTGTATCGATCCGTAGCATTTGCATAACAAGGGAACCCGCTAAAGTTGACCATGAGCCGCATCACACACATCGTCAACCCGTGACTGCCGCTACATTCGTGCCAGTTCTAACCGTCACTTTTGCTTCCTCTTCTCAAGCTACGCATTCACTAAAGTGTGGCGATTTGCAATGAGATCGCCACTTCAGTCACTGTTGACAATATCCTACCCAGCATGAATCCACGTTATATTAAATCACTGGAAAAATAGCCAACAAAAAAACTGGTTGCCAGAACTAAAAAGAAAGACATCAAGGTTTCAGTGCGACATTCTTCTGCTGTCTATCTAGATGCAAAGTGGAGATGATGCTCATCATAAGCCCAACAAGAATGCAGGAAACAGCACCAGGCACCGTACACAGACCCGCTCAACCTCGCTTAAATCTTTCAATCCATCATTTTGTGGGTGATGTCGAACATTTTTCAAACTTCATGTATCATTGACACAAAGCATTTTTCAATCCTCACCCCAATATTGCACGTCCCCTCCAACAAACATCACCCGAGACCGAGTTAATCCTCAGAAATAATGGGAACGGTGCAATCTACCGCGACTGCATTCCAGAACCAGCATCACCCTGACAGTCACCGAACTGCGACAGTGAGATGACGCATGTCCTCATGCTTGAAGGCCAAGTTCCAATCCATCATGGAGTCTTTCACTTAAGCAGGCAAGAAAATGGATGTTACCCAAACCACTGCAAGGCAAAGGTGTTCTACCAACCTGCCCACACGGACCTCATCAATAAAGCTCCATGGTGAAGACCCGAAGCTTCGCATGAAACTCACGGTCTTCCAGGCCACGATAATTTCTGCCCTCCTACATATTGAGCTCTGGACCTCCTACCTACAGTAGGTACTGGAAAAATACCACCTACACCATATCTGTAAAATCCTCCAAATTCAATGGAAGGAGAAAATTATCAATATCAATGTCCTCTCCCAGATCTCATCTACTGTTTCCTGTATGGACGTCATTCCTTTCCCTAATTTTCTCCATCTCCAAAATTTCTATTCTCAAGATGAGGCTTTCTGCTCCGGATCTTATGAATTTTGCTCCTTCTTTGGGGAAAGTCGAGTTGCCCGCTGCCATAGGGGATGGAAAACTTACATGCATTTCCTCCATTTCCCTCATGTCAGCCCTCGCACCGCCTCTCCAAAGATCAGGCAGATATAGTTCTCTTGGTCCTCAACTTGCAAGCCCACTAGCCTCCGCATTAGCACGTCATTATTGAATGTCTAGATAAACAGTGAAAGCAGTGGACCTCCTCACACTGCCCACATGTCCATCCCATCGGCCATATCCTGCCCCATCTGTGGCAGAGATTGCAGTTCCCTTTTTGGCCTCATCAGTCATACCAGAGCGCACAAAACAGGAATGCAAGCTTCATCCTTGATCCCAAGGGAATGCCACAGAAGAAGAAATCAAAATAGGCTTCTAATGGCAAATCTCTCTCGTTAAAGATGTTAACCAATGAAGTGAGGCACTTCACTATTAAGCACACTGCATTGCGTAAATGTTCAAATGGTCAGTGAAATATAATATCCATTATTTTCAATATTGCAGTGCTAATGCATTGAAGAATTCTCTGCTCTTAATATTTTTGTTCTAAACAGAACTCCAAGCATATAAAACACATTAACTCACAATATTAAAATGAAACTGCGATTTATGTACAGTAGCAGCAAGTTCA
This sequence comes from Amblyraja radiata, assembly GCF_010909765.2. Lineage (NCBI taxonomy): Eukaryota > Metazoa > Chordata > Chondrichthyes > Rajiformes > Rajidae > Amblyraja > Amblyraja radiata. The sequence continues at coordinate 10,422,686 of NC_045988.1, forward strand.
ATCAGAAATCTAGGCATAGCAAGGTAATAAACTTCAAAGCATTTCAATATTTCAATACACAGATGTCAGGCATCAAGGATATAAATGGGTCTTGTAAAATGACAAAGCATTCTACTTCCTTACATGTCTCCCCTGAGCAAGTCTTACATCTTAATCAAGTGAAAGTACACCAGGCAGCCCATGCTTCAGGGTGCAGATGAAAGCCTTGCGTCGATAGGTCCACTACGTCTTTCCCCTGACCTCTCCGTAGTAATTTTGTGAATGTGCAGTCTTGCCCACCACTCAATTAGCTCATCCCATTATTCCATTGTTCCACTTCAGTCTTTTTTTTCTACATCAGATCGCATTACAATCTTTGCAGGAAGATGTTATTACTATTTTGCATTTGTCACTGTAATTATTGTGGTACCCATCTATCATTACAATACATACTGCTTGCTCGATGAGCTACATGCAAACAAGGAATTTCACTGCCCTCTGGTATACGTGAAATGAAACCAATCTAATCGAACCCAATACATGATGTGTAGGCTGTGAGACCTCCCGGTTGTCTTAATCTGAACAAGAACTCAGAGAACAATGAATGGACAAGGAGCAGCACTACTGCTGAGTCATGACATTTGTAGTTGATGTAAATCCAAGGAAACCCAAATGAGGTGATTGACCATGGAAGCAGAGATAAATGTTGGTAAATATTTCATGTATTAGGAATTCCTGGACCACTCGCTTTAAAATCAAACCTTTTCTCTTTCAATAGACAATAGATTTTGGAATGGTTCCTGCAGATGGGAAAATAGCAAAGCTGATCCCAATATTTTAGAAATGAACGAAAGAGAGAAAAGATAACTTCTAACCTACTCGTGTAACATTAATAGTAGGGCAGAGGAGAAGAGGAGAAGGTTCATGGGTGTGCACAATGCCTCCTTGATGAGACATAACAACGCCCACAATGTCTCAATAGGTATTAACTGCCCATTTAGTGGAAGAGCCCGCAGTGCCCATGTTGGTCGAATCAACCACCTCAGATGCCAAGTGGAAGCAACTCATCCCCAATTCTGAGGGACTGCAAAAGAAGGGGAGGAGCTGGAGGGAAATACCACAATCTATATGGGGGTTAACTAACAGACATATTTGAGCATTAGCTCCCAGATAAAAAGCAGGAAGTGGGAATAAACATGTCTTTTTCCAGCTGGTCAGGTGTAGCCAGTGGGGTATTGTAAGGTTCACTGCTTGGGCCCCAGTTATCCACAACCTACATCAATGGTTTGGCAATGAGGCAACTTAATGTTAAATTTCCAAATTAAGAGCTACTGCAGAACTAGGTGGGACTGTGAAAAGGGAAGAGAATGCGAAGATATACACAAGCAGAATGAGAGGGCGAATGAAAGGCAGATAGAATATAATGTGTAAAGTGAATGGTCATCCATTTTGGTACATAAAACTGAAGAGCAGAGTATTCTTTAAATTGTGAGAAGTTGAGAATTGTTCATGTTCAAAGGGACCTGGGTGTCCTTGTACACAAGTAACTCAAAGCTGACATGTGGGTGCAGCAAACAGCTGTGGAGGCAAATGAGTTAGGTATGGCCTTGTTGAGATTCCACTAGGAATACCGTCTACATTTTTGATCTCCTAACATAAAAAGAAATATACTTTTAGGGAATACAACAAAGATTCACCAGATTGCTTCCCGAGATGGCAGGTTGAAGAATAATTGAGACCATTTTCTCTAGAGTTCAGAAGGGGGGAGAGCTATCCATTGAGATACAATTCTTGCAAGACCACAGGGTGAATGCAAGTAAGGTTTCCTGGTTGAGAAGGTGAATACTAGGTGGTGCTCCTGGTATAGGAGGTTTCCCTGGTTGAGAAATCTATATTCAGAGCTCATGTCTCAGAGTAAGGGACAATCACAGCTCTAAGATCTGGAGACAATTCTTCACTCTTGAGAATTGGAGACACTCGGTTATTGAGCTTATTCTAATACGTATCTAGATAGTAAAGGAATAAAATGGCGTGATAAAACAGGAAATTGGAGCTGAGGAAGAAGCTCAGTTATTATCTTGGTGAATGCTGGAGAAGAGACAACAGCTCCTAATTATTTATGTTTTTGATATCATGGCCAAAGTCAATCCATGAGCTCAAACTCTGAAAGTATGCCGACTGATGGAAAACAAGGGAAACTATCAAGAGCGCAATTATTTCCCAAAATTATTTATCATCTTATTACATTGAATTTATATGCTGCAATCATTAGTGTAAATGATATACTATTAACTTTCTTTCCAAAGTACCCCCGAAAGATCTTCACTCAAAAAGTGGCAATAAAGTTTCATGCTATTGCCATCTTTGAATTATTATCTAAATAGCATAATTTAATTTTTAATTTGTCAAATCATTTAATCTCCTTTAAATCCTGTGTTTTCCTTAACAAGTGGAGCAAATAATTCAGCCCCACAAACCCTTCTCCCATTCAGTAACACCCTGACCAAGTTACACATCAAATTAGTTTTATTGCCTGAATGGTTGATCGGCGTAGGCAAGTTGGGCCAAAGTGCTTGTTTCCAAACTATACAACTCCATGACTCCTTAGTCCTTAATAATCTTACTGAACAAAAACTTCAATCTCCATCTTTAAAATTTCAACTCTACCCATTGTCGCCAGTTTGGGAGGGAAAATTCCAAATTTGTCTTTAGCCAAATCCAATCCAGAATGGCTTGATGATCAGTTTCAAGTTTCCTTGCTCTCGACTCTCGAACGAATGTGCTTGAAATAGGGGAACCCAAATTTAAATGATGATCAATAGAGGGTCTTTTTCTCCCACTCCTTTAAGTCATTATCCCCATTCCCCAAAAGTTCCTGACATGGATCTTTTAATTGGCACAAAGAGCAATGTCAAAACTGTGAAGGGAGATTCTGGCTGTTTCCCAGCGAGAGGTAGACACATTTTGCAATCATGAGGAGATTGAGATCAGTGAAGATCTGGCACAGAGGAGGAGTTATTGTCTGGGGTAGATCACCGATGATCATATTCCCCATCCATGGAAGAGTCTGCGGTTCCTACCTTGGTCTTAACCGCGAACTCACAGAACCAAAACGGAAGCAAAACATCCCCATTAGCCTAAAGAAGATATAAGCTACTCTTTATGAGGGAGGAAGGGAGGGATATTATGTGGAGGGGCTGGTGCAGAACTAAGAGTGTGACATTTAAATAAATGATTTCCAAAGCAGACAATCAAATAGTTTGGAATCTATCCTTTGAAGCATTCTTTCCTCAGCAATAGCAAAGCAGTATTCCGAACAATTCCCAAAATATTTTACATAATATCAGATCAATTCCCAGAAAATATGAAGAAAGAATGCTAGGTATTTATCATATTTACATAATCTCTTCTTGCTGATCACATTTTTTCCAATTGTCTCCTAAGTCATTCTTCACAGAAGTTCTGCTTTAAGCTCTAACGACTGATTCCAAAGTGCATTCGCAGGTCAAGCTCATTAATTCATGCAATTAACTAAGTATAATGAGTATTTTGTTCTCACTGCAGATTCTACTGTTCCTCAGATGCTCGTTATTTCTTGCAGACAATCCGTTAAGAGCCCTATTTTCCACTTGCTGTTTTCTAAATGACCAGCTTTCTCTGTGGCTAAGATACTGGCAAGATCGTTTAAACCATTCACTTGTTAGGAAACTAATGAGAGTGGATCTTCTTCTCATGGCCTTTGTCAAAGTCCAGGGGGCTTCCATTGGCGGGCATGATCAAAGAAAGGTGATAGCAGGACAGGGGTAGAAAGACTTGCAGGACCACAACTCGGTCCCTCCTGCTGCAATTGGGTGCCGTACCGGTCTTGCACATTACTAAAGTCGTCTCCACTATAGTTTTACACTATGATATTGGGAAGAGAGCAACATTGATTCTCCACTTTCTGAGATAGGTGAAAATTGGCCCATAGTTCAATGTGGAGACACAAGGAACTGCCAATGCTGGAAGGTACACAAAAATGCTGGAGAAACTCAGCGGGTGCAGCAGCATCTATGGAACGAAGGAAATAGGCAACGTTTCGGGCCAAAACCCTTCTTCAGACTGATGGGGGGTTGGGGGTGGTGGGGAGAAGAAAGGAAAAAGGAGGAGGAGGAGCCCGAGGGCTGAGGGAGAGATAGGAAGGAGAGGAGACAGCAAGGGCTAACAAAATTGGGAGAATTCAATGTTAATTGAATTCCCAGGATGCAGAATCCCCAAGCGGAATATGAGGGGCTGTTCCTCCAATTTCCGGTGTTGCTCGCTCTGGCCATGGAGGAGATCCAGGATGTCATTTTGCCAATGCTGGAATCTTGGAGCAAGACACTAAGTGCCGAAGTAACTCAGCGGGTCAGGCAGCATCTGTAGAGGGAATGGATAAGTCACATTTAGGGGTGGGACCCTTCTTTAGTCTTTAGGGCCCCAACCCGAAACATTGTCTATCCATTCCCTCCACAGATGCTGTCTGACTTTCTGAGTTACACCAGCACTTTGTGTTCTACTGTATTTCTACATGTTGGATAGCCTCGATTGTGAATAGTCGTGGTCTCACTGACAAGGCAAGCATTACCTCAATATTACCTCAACTACCAATCTGGCTGTGTAGGATGGAACTGCAGATACTGATTTATGCCGAAGATAGGCACAAAGCACTGGAGTAACTCTGTGGGTTATGGCCCTGTCCCACGGGACGGGTTCATTCCAAGAGCTCTCCCGAGTTTAAAAAAAAATCAAACTCGCGGTAAGCACGGAGAATGAACTTAGCGGGTACGTCGGTACGTACATGTTGAAAAATGTCCACGAGAGCCCCGAGTACTGACGAGCGGCCATTACCGTCAATCTCTGAGTTCGAATCAGGGCAAACTCGGGAGAGCTCTTGGAATGAACCCGTCCCGTGGGACAGGGTCATTAGGCAGCATCTCTGAACAAAAATGATGGGTGACGTTTCGGGTCAGAACCCTTCTTCAGACCGCATTCAGAACGATCAGGGTTGGGGGTTCTGGACTGGACCCGAGGCAACGGACAAATGCTCAGCACCCAAGTGGCGGACATTTTCTAAACATATTTTCGCACTACAAAGGGCGCACTATTGGAGTGAGCCATCTATTGGGCGAGATGTTGAGGAGGGGCACTTTCCTTCACTCATAGATAGATGTAAAAGATCCAATTTGGAGGAAATGCAGGACGTCAATCCCGCAGTCCAACATCACTAAAGCAGATTGTCTGGTCAGTATCTCCTGGTTGCTATGGCATCTTGCTGAATGCTAATTATCTGCCATATCTCCTACATTACAACTGCTCATCAAGTGATAACCTGAGGGTATGAAAGATGCTGCTTAGGTCCAAGTCCTTCTCGATTTCATGCTGCTCTGAAAATGGAAACAAACGCTAATAAGGCAGTCCTAACAAACAATGCCCCATTTAACCAACCCAAACCAGAGGAGTCTGGTGCCCCATTCCACATTAAAATACAGTAAGGAAGCATGTGATATCATTACTAATACACTGAATTCATTATGTTTCTGCCTGCGTCTGGTCCCATCTATAACATGAAGGCTGAATTATCCATCATGCTAGAGCTGATATTTTTGCACCTGATTAAACTTAATGATCCTGTAGCCAATCATCTTTAAAACAACAATAGTTTTTGTTTAATGTTAACACTATATCTATAATTATGCCACTTCTGAAACGGATTGTATTTGCAATAACTTTATGTGTATATGACACGTTTTTTTTAAAAATGTGGATTTATTTTCAGCTCCTCTCATCATCTCAAGTCTCCCTGGGGCACATTACAACAAATGAGTTATTTTTAACATATAATCATTGTTGTACGTACAAAATCTGGACATTTATTTTTTCGCACAACACGATCCCACGAATGTAGCTACAAAATGCTGGAGTAACTCAGTGGGCCAGGCAGCATCTCTGGAGAAAATGGATAGATGCTGTTTCGGTTTGGGACAATGTACCGATCATCAACTATCCATTTTCTCCAGAGATGCTGCCCGACCTGCTGAGTTACACCAGCATTTTGTGTCTATCTTTGGTATACACCAGCGACTGCAGTTCCTTTTTATTACAAGATCTCACAAATATCACATAATCTGTTCACAAGTGCTGATTGAAGGATAAACATTGACCAAGAGTCCAGGAAAACTCTTCCGAACTCGTTCGATCAAACATTCACTCGTCAATAAGGAGAACCTCTGTTTACAAGCTCCAGACATAATCCCAGTGACTGTACAAAATCACACGGGGCATAAATAAGGTGACCATCCACAATCTATATCGCGACGCTGTGGATGTCTGAAACTAGAGAGTATAGGTTTAAGGTGAGAGGTGGAGGGTCAACATTTTTATACAGAGAGTAGTACATACATAGATCGAGCTGCTAGGGGAAGTGGTAGAGGCAGGTACAAGTGCGATGTTGGAGCGTTGGGGTAATGTGCAGGCACGTGGGACTAGCTCAGTTAGTTAGCATAGACGTTTGGCCAAAGGGGGTGCTTCTGTACTGTACAGCTCTGTGTCTCTCAGGCTTTATATCAGTGCTAAACTCCTTCAGTATCACACTAGGCTACAGTGCGGTGCCATGGAATGAAACGTCAACATGTCATATCCTCATTCAAAGGCAAGAGTCCTTCCAAATGAACCTCAGTAGACCACTCTTTTGCTGTGGAGATTGTAGATACTTGACTTGACAGTCTGTGTTGGGGCTCATGTTGTCGACCTCTCCGTGGTGAGGCCTCAATCAGGCGAACGACAACAAACAGAGACAGTAGCAGCGCCGCAGCTCGGCGCCAACCCGGAACGTGCGCCCTCTTTAGGGCGGGCACCTACGGATGTCGAACCGGATGGCATCACCCTGCTGCAGACTTCTGCTGCCTCAAACCCAAGAAGACAGTCTGAGTCCAGTAAATATTATCCACCAACATAAAATTTAATAGAGCCAAAAAGATTTTCTGTGTACATCTGATGATGTAAACATAGCAGGGTCCCTCTGCATGTGGCAACACCTCTTGTACTGTAAGGTATCTTACGCACTTATTCTAGCTGTCGGGTTTCTAGGCGGTTTTGATGCATGTTGCCTGGAAACTTTGTAGAAAAATAATGTTGGTGCCAAGATTTTTGTTGCATTGTTATTTTTCTGTGATGTGGAAGCTCAGTCTGCAATGTCACTCTTGGTTCCAATGAATGTTCAAGCAATGTGAAAACAAACATTGGAATTCAGCCATGATGCCATCCCTCAGTTCAACTGCAGGGGTGGCCTCATAAGGTTAGCAATCATAAGCCATTCGCTGCTTAACTTCTCTCGTCCCTTAAAAGGGACAGACTCCAGGCCAGGCAATTTTCCTGACAGAGAAATGATAATATTTGCAGCCGGAGTGGAGGTAAATGGGTACGTTCCCAGCCAATCTAGCCTTTTGACCTATGACCAAGATTGGCTTTCAAAGAGAGTCATAGAGTAATACTGAGTGGAAACAGGCCCTTCGGCCCAACTTGCCCATGCGTCCAACATGCCCCATCTACACTAGTCACACCTGCCTGTGTTCGGCACATATTTCTCCAGATCTAACCTAGCCTATCCATGCACATTCTTTATACGTCATCATCTTCCATTTACCATATTTTCCCCAGAGAGAATATCTTGCTTTTATTTTCCCTGGGAGACTGCCTTGCTCACATAACACGTAGTCATGTTCCGTTTTCTTCAGGCAGACTTATTTTTGAGTAAATTTACTTTCTTTGCTTCTTCTTCTTATCGAGTCCACACACAAGATCAGAAGTTGTTCAGCCAGAGCTGAACATGCTTCTCTGCATCTGCATACAATGGTGTCAGTCTTGTGCTTCTTGTGCTGGTGGTGGAAAGATTGGTGAAAATAGGGCCGCGACGTGAACGCTCTTTCCTTGACCATACTTTCTTTGCTGTGTGATAGTTTTCTTGCAATAAGCACAGATATAAATCTCACCCTCCCTCCACTTAAATGGCTGACACAGTGTTGTCATTAGGAAGAGAGACACACAACTGCAGATGCTGGAACTTTGAACAACAAAAAAACCCCAAAGTGCTGGAGGAACTCTGTGGCCAGACAGCATCGTGAAGGATCCTGACCCAAAATGCCATCTGCCCAATCCATCCGCAGTTGCTGTCTGACCCGCTGACTTCCCCCGGCACTTTGTGTTTTGTTATTATTAGGAATCTAACACTTCAAATTTTCTGCTCCTCCCACATCCCATTCCACTGAACGCCATGTCAATTCAAGGTATTCTGCTGCATGCCCAAGTAACAAAGTGACAAGATAATAAAGAGACAACAAGTTTGGCAAGTGACAGAAATCTATTAGTTCTTTCCTTTCTGGGGTTCAAGCTAATTAAATGATCAAACAGTCATCTTCCCCCATCCAGAAATAATTTTCCCCGTCTCCTCTGCCAGAACACTTCCACTATCTAAGATGTGCCTGAACTATCTTTTAATTGTGTTGTAATTTATGAAGGTTATCATATTTTCCTTTTATTTATTATTGTGGTAATAACACTGGAAAGGCCAGTTCTAATGCCATCTTTAATTGCACTGGAGAAATGTTGGTGAGCCATCTTTATGAACCATTGCAGTCATCGTGAGGGGACTTAACCCATGATGATGAAGGAATGGTGACATATTTCCAAGTCTAACTTTCCAGTGCAATTAACGATAAAAACCCTGACTAAACAGCCAGGGAGTGCAAATTTCAGAATTGTGAGCTGAATGCCAGGATTTTAAAAAACAAATTAGAAACAAGCTCCTGGCGTACCAAGTCCACGTTGAACATCAATCACCCGTTCACACTAGTTCCATGTTATTCCACTTGCTCATCCACTCCCTACACGCTAGGGGCAATTTACAGAGGCCAATTAATCTACAAACCCATGCATATTTGGAATGTGGGAGGATCCAGGAGCAGCTGGAGGAAACTTACACAGTCACAGGGAGAACGTGTAAACTCCACACAGTTAGCATCCGAGGTCAGGATTGTATCTGGGTCTCTGGTGCTGTGAGACAACTGCTCTACTAGCTGAGCTTTGCATTCTCCACATTCAGTGCTTTGGAAGTCTAATACAGAAGCTGAATCACAACTATCACCACGCAGCCTAGAGAATGAACCTGCGGCAGGCATCCTTGTCATTAAGGGAGAACAAACTTGGTCCCTGCATGAAATTGCAGCATTATATTCCAAATGAACAAAACTCGTATTCAAGCTGAGGTCCACTGGTTTTAATAACCTGCTGTTTAATTACTAAGGTCTAATTTCTCTCGCAGCTTGCACTATTAATTGGTAAGGCTCTCAAGAGGTTCATTAGCAAGGAACAAGCCTGATGGCTTGATTTAAAAATAATATGCCTGCTTTTGTTGTGCAACAGAAATAATTTATATTTCAGAAATAGAATTGATCTGCAGCATTACACTGGGTCTGTGCTAATGGTCTCAACAGCGAGGCTGTCAAACGTGGTCTGTGGAACTGTTGTACAACCCATTTGCTGTACTGTGCATTGATATTGGAGAATCTTTCTCTGCGTGGCTAGGTTATGAATGCAAGGTTTGATGCTGTGAAATGCGTGATTATGGTACTATGATAGCTTCTCAAGCTTACCCGCACTTGCTAGAATTTTAGCACCGCTCTCTCAAGCAAGGAATTCCATTCCCAATCTTTCCTGGTGGCTAAAGCAGTGAGAAATTTTCCCTGACAAAGAATGGTCCAAGCACTGAACACAGCAGGAAGCGTGACAGAAGCAAAAAGCGTCTCAGCATGGGAGGGCGAATGAAAACCAGAACAAGCTCACGGCCGACACAGGTTCAAGGTCTTCCTGGCAATTGTACTTGAGAACAACTAAAGCTGACTGTTGTAGTAAGAGAATTAACTGGAACAGGGCAGCAAAGTGAAAGAACAATCGGTGCTTTTCTCCAGTCTTGTGTTGCCGGCTTATTGTGCCTGTGTTGAAACACAAGATACAAGAAAAAGTCCATACTGTCTTTCAAGCACACTTTGCCATTCAATAAGATGTGGCTATTCAGGTCAGGATGGGGTAGTTCCCCCTGCTATGGGTACCATGTAATCCCGTGCTACCTGCTCCATGGTCGGATAGTCGGCGATAAAACCGTCTCCCCCACCTGGTTTGCCAGGTGAGGAGGGGGCTGTGGACCCCCAGAAGAACCCAAAACAAGACCTGTCAAAGGGCGGATGAGCTCCTAGCGAGCCAACGGCCATCCACACTTCAGTAGAAGTTGCGATCACTGTCGTACATAGCATTGTACGAAATGATGATAAAGCAGACACACCAAAATCCTATACTTCCAGCGGCGGAAGTGCGCAGGAACTGGCGGACACATGTGTAGTGCGTCCGTCACCGTTCCCTTTGGAAACCAGCTCCACTGCGTCGCTAATGTTTTCAACGATGATGAATGAATGAATGGATGAATGAATATTCTTTGGCTCCCAGCTACATTTTTTTGCTGATCCCCATAATTCTCGATTCACTTTGGTGTTATCTGTAGTTTCAAACCCAGCTTCAATCCACTACCCATAGGTAGACATAAAAAGCTGGAGTAACTCAGCGGGACAAGCAGCATCTCTGGAGAGAAGGAATGGTTTCGGGTCGAGGCCCTTCTTTGGATCCTTCTGTCTTCAGATTGAAGAAGGGTCTCGACCCAAAATGTCACCCATTCCTTCTTTCAAGAAATGCTGCCTGTCCCGCTGAGTTACTCCAGCTTTTTGTGTCTATCTTTGGTTTAAACCAGCATCTGCAGTTCCTTCCTACACATTCGCTCCGCTACCCACTGGGTTAGAGAATCTCAGATTCACGGCCTTGTCAGAAGAATTTACTCCAAGTCCCAGCAGAGCTGCAGATGCAGGTTGCTGAACGCCATCCATCATAAAAGCAGCATCAACAATATTTTTATAGCGATTACTACAGGCTTCCTATTGTCATGTTACCAGGATACAGTGTAAAACCTTGTTTTGCATGGCATCCCGACAAATCATGCTGTCCAGGAGCACAATCAGACCTTACTTAAGTACAACCTATGGCACAAAGAGGAAACTGCAGAATACAGTGATACAGCTGCGGAGAAAGTGAAGATATAATAAGTACAAGGACCATAGTGAGGAGGGTTGGGAGATCGGGACTAAATCCTTCGCTTCAGAGGGGTTCAATAGCCAACAGCGAGGTTGAAGCAGTTCCTGAATCTAGTGGTACCTGCGTTCAGTGTTTGTATCTTCTGTCTGACGGGAGAAGGAAGAAGTTCAAATGACCGGGTGATGAGGGGCCCTTGATTATGTTAGATGCTCGTAGGCAAGTTGGGAGCAGAGACGTCACCAGTCGGCAACAATCCCCCACCTCCAGTCCCTACACCCTTCCATCTCATTCTTGTGGGTCATGTCCTGAGGGTATGCTCCCTGCTTCTAGAATCCCACTTTCATCTCAACAGAAACCTTGTCGAGGTAACTTAGAGATCAGACACATCTCAAAAATACCATTCTAAACTTCAAAGGGTAACAGCCCATTTACTGCTTACTCTTTGTTCATAGGATTATCTCTTCATCTGCCCATCAATACCTCAGTCTTGTGCCTGAATTCTTCGGTGTTCCAACACAGGGATGATCCAACAGAAGCCAGTGCACCCAAGGGAGGCGCTAAAGACTCCTCTGTGTTGTTTCCAATGCAATGAAGAAAAGCTGCCCTTCATCCTTTACCCACCACAGTCAACCCATCACCCACGTATCCCAACCCCTTCTGCTCTTTACGCTGGCCATCTTGCCTTTCCACTCTCAGTCCTGATGTCCAACCCATAACGTCAACTGACTCTGTCTCCACAGAGGCTGCCTGACCTGTTGAACCCCTCTAGCAGTTTGTTTTCTGCTCCAGATTCCAGTATCTGTAGTCTCTTGTGTCTCCTCTGTCCACCTGTTGGTGCCTTTGAGCAAAAGCTGGGGGTGGGTAAATTCTCATGCAACGCAGCACCTGGCCCTCGGCCTCACCATGTCCATCCCACCTCACATTTCCCGCAGTTGTCCCACAAGAGCAGCAGAGTTTAGCAGAGCTGGCAACCATTTCCCCTTCCCATCTCTCATCAGCTATCATTTTACAAGCTCCAATTGGATTCTACCAGTTGCAAAGGTATTGATTTGCCCTCGTGGATGCTTGAAGCTTTTTGGCATTTTGCCTCGGGATGGGGGGCATGTTCTTATGCATTGGAAAATAACAAGAATGAGAGAAAATATTCCTGTGGGTTATTTGTGTGCAGTGCCCAGCCCAGAAGCATGTACAGGTGCCCCCCCGATTTACGATGCTTCGACTTGCGATATTCCGACTTTACGCTGGGCAAACGCTCAGCAACGGCAGCGAGCCACACATCCAATCCAGTCACGTGATCGCAATGTATTAAATGCGTTTTTGACTTGCGATATTTTTGGTTTACGATGGGTTTATCGGAAGGTAACCCCATTGCAGGTCGAGGGGCAGGTGTATAGGAATTTAAAAGTCGTGGCTTTCGGAGCGGCACATTAAAGATACACATTGTGTAAGCATGCTTTTTCTCAGTGTGCTTAACGAGTGTTTGGAGTGGTATACACCCCTATTGGTCCCATGTCTCCCTCCCCAGTCAAATTCTGTCCTCACCCCATCCCCTTTGACACAATTTTATGAATCATTGCCATGAGTTTACAACTGCATCGATCTGATTGCATTATATATTACCAATAACATTGCAACGTTTCCTGACAGGAATATTAATAGGCAAACTTTGATACAGAACAAAAGACAATATTGTGCAGATGTCCAGATTCACGAGGAGTCTTAAAGGAGAGTGGAGGTAGTTCGGGGGAAAGAGAGATTTAGAGAGCTAGTTCCAGTTTAGCTTCTGGGCAGCTTAAGACATCACTGCCAATGGTGGAATGATTAAAATCAGCAATGCACAGGGCTGGAATAAATTGATTTAAGAGGCTTAAACTAGAGCTTCTGGGATGGAGAGAGTCTTGGCAATGAAGGGAACTGAAAAAAAAGATTGCGAGTTTTAAAATTCTCACGGGTTTAGTAACTCTTTGATGGCAGAATTGGTATCATCGGTTTCCACTAGAATCGTAGAATCTTTTTAATCTGTCTGATCCAAAATGCATAATTCTCTGCTGGAACAAGGTGAGTGAGTCTAGAGGAATGCAGGGGAGTACTTAGCTCTGGAGCACGATCAGATTCAGATTCAACTTTAATTGTCATTGTCCGTGTACAGTACAGAGACAACAAAATGCATTTAGCATCTCCCTGGAAGAGCGACATAGCATATGATTTGAATAAATATTTACATTAGCATATATACAGACATAGTGTTTTTCCTGTGGGAGGAGTGTCCGGTGGGGGGGGGGTGATTGGCAGTCACCGAGGTACGTTGTTGAGTAGAGTGACATCCGCCGGGAAGAAGCTGTTCCGGGACCTGCTGGTCCGGCAACGGAGAGACCTGTAGCGCCTCCCGGATGGTAGGAGGGTAAACAGTCCATGGTTGGGGTGAGAGCAGTCCTTGGCGATGCTGAGCGCCCTCCGCAGACAACGCTTGCTTTGGACAGACTCAATGGAGGGGAGCGAGGAACCGGTGATGCGTTGGGCAATTCTCTGCAATGCCTTCCGGTCGGACACAGAGCAGTTGCCATACCATACTGTGATACAGTTGGTAAGGATGCTCTCGATGGTGCAGCGGTAGAAGTTCACCAGGATCTGAGGAGACAGATGGACCTTCTTCAATCTCCTCAGGAAGAAGAGACGCTGGTGAGCCTTCTTGATCAGAGTTGAGGTATTGTGGGTCCAAGAGAGGTCATCGGAGATGTTAACACCCAGGAACCTGAAGCTAGAAACACGTTCCACCTCCGTCCCGTTAATGTGGATGGGGGTGTGCGTGCCGCCCCTGGACTTCCTGAAGTCTACAATGAGCTCCTTGGTCTTCTTGGAGTTAAGGGCCAGGTTGTTGTCAGCGCACCATGCTGCTAAGTGCTGGACCTCCTCCCTGTAGGCCGACTCATCATTGTTGCTGATGAGGCCAATCACCGTTGTATCGTCTGCATACTTGATGATGGTGTTAGTACCATGTACAGGTGTGCAGTCATAGGTGAAGAGGGAGTAGAGGAGGGGGCTCAGCACACAGCCCTGTGGAACGCCGGTGTTCAGGGTGAGGGTTGAAGAGGTGTGCTTGTCTAACCTAACAGACTGTTGTAGACAACTACTTTCCCTAATACTTCACTGACAATGCAATACTTTTATCTGTGAGTTTCAATATGCAAAATGCCACACACCCAAATTGCATATAATACAAAGAAAAACAGAAAATATTGTAAACATTCCTCAGGTCCGCCAGCATCTGTGGCAAAGGAAACAATTAATGTTTTATTTCCCTCTCCACAGAGGTTTCTTGACCTTTTAAGTGTTTCCATCATTTTCTGCTCTCAATTCCGATATCGAAATTCTGCAGAGTTTTGATTTATAAACAACAAGGCCTCACATGCTGATAATGAAGATGAGCAACTGCTTTTAGTCATGTTATCTGAATCGGGAATGTTGGCCAGAGCCTTCAGAAAATTGTGCAAGAAGGAACTGCAGATGCTGGTTTAAACCGAAGATAGACACAAAAAGCTGGAGTAACTCAGCGGGACAGGCAGCATCTCTGGAGAGAAGGAATGGGTGATGTTTCGCTGAAGAAGGGTCTCGACCCGAAACGTCACCCATTCCTTCTTTCCAGAGATGCGGCCTGTCCCTTCAGTAAATTTCCTGCCTGAATAGGCAAACGATGCTCTCAGTATAGAGCGCGGTGGAAAATCAGCGCTTCCACTGCTGCCGCCCTTCCTCAGGGAAGGACTGAGTGTCAGCCGATGTAATGTAGGGACTCGCACTTAATTATCACATTTTACAACCTCTGGTATCTCATAAACAAGTGTTTATTTTAAAAATAGTAATTAGTTTAATACAGGAAACATAGTAGACAATTTATGCAAAATAAACTCATTAATAACAAAATGATAGCAAGCACATCATTGGTATCTTTTTTTCTTGTTGGATAGTGAGGAGGAAACAAGTTGGATATTTGACACTGACCTGAGAGAGAAAATGGATCATGGTTTTCAACCATGGCTGATCTATCTTTCCCTCTCAACCCCATTCTGCTGCCTTCGCCCCATAAGCCCTGACACCCTTACTAATCAAGAATCTGATTTTCAGAAGGCTTTTGATAAGATGCAAATTATGTACCGTAGTGTCCACCGATACTGTTGTGCTCATGCCTCAGTTAGGGAACCAAACCCACTACCTTCTGGCTCAGAGTAGTATGCCAACAATTGGGACAAGCTCTGACTGTGGGTCGACAGCCCCTGAGACTCGTGTGAAGAGTTGATCAAGTCGCTGGGCCAGATGCTTTACCCTGAACAGGTCACTTCTGGTCGCATTCACTAAACTTATGGGACGACAGATGGCACAATGGGCTAAGTGTTCGGCTGGCGACCGGAAGGTAGCCGGTTCGAATCCCGCTTGGAGTGCATACTGTCGTTGTGTCCTTGGGCAAGACACTTCACCCACCTTTGCCTGTGTGTGAATGTGTGTGAGTGATTGGTGGTGGTCGGAGGGGCCATAGGCGCAGATTGGCAGCCACGCTTCCGTCAGTCTGCCCCAGGGCAGCTGTGGCTACAGAAGTAGCTTACCAACACCGAGCGTGACTGAGGAGTGAATGAATAATGCGATGTAAAGCGCCTTGAGTATTAGAAAGGCGCTATATAAATCCCATCCTTTTTTTTAAACTTCCTTCATTCTCGAACAAGGTCACCAAGATGTCTCCCCTCTGCCAATGGACGTGGCACCAGTTTTAACACAAGTCCTCAATACAATAACCTAACATCGCAACATGTAGAGCCCACACTGTTCTCAACACTGTCTTAATGCTAAACTTAGGCAGAAAACATCAGCCATGTACCAGTAGTTTAAGAAGGAACTGCAGATGCTAGAAAATCAAAGGTAGACAAAAATGCTGGAGAAACTCAGCAGGTGAGGCAGCAGCTATGGAGCGAAGGAAATAGGCAACGTTTCTGGCCGAAACCCTTCTTCAGACTGTACCAGTGTTGGCATTCTTCAACTTGGTCAGATATTTGTGGATTGAAAAGTGAAAAAACTTTTGTTGCATGCTGACCAGCCAACGGAAAGACAATACATGATTACCCCATTCAAGCCATCCACAGTGTGCAAATACAATACTTCCTACGGTGTATATTGTAGCCTCATTAGACTGCGCACAGCACATCATCTCGCATTTGTCAGGATTAATTGTCCTTGGCCATTCCTTTCCGACCAACTGATCAATATCATTCTGCAGCCAAAGTCCGCCCTCCTCACTATCAACAACAGCTATAATCTATGAATTTATTCATCACAACTATTGATCATTCACAAGCAGATTGAACATAACAAAGAGCAGCTATTTGAACTTCAAAACTTGTGATAAATTACAGGTCACAGGCTTCTCTTGACTATCGTCCTCTGTTTCCTAGCATCAAACCAATTTTGAACCTCATGGGGTCTCATATGGAACCTTGTCATAAGCTTTATTGAATCCTATGTAACAACCTTTATTTTCACACTGAGTTACCTGCTCAAAATAGACTGATTTTTTTGTCAGGAAAGACACAAAATGTTGGGAGAAACTCAGCGGGTCAGGCAGAATCCCCGGAGAACTTGGGATAGGTGAGGTTGCAGGTCGGGACCCTTCTTCAGACTGCAATCTGCAATACTCCATCTGCAGGCCTTGTTTTTACTTCCTAATAATTTAGTCAGTCAGGATCCCCCCTTAACAAAGCCATGATGACCACCCGTGATAAATTCCCACTTCTCCAAGTGCAATCATCTCCCTTCATTCTGCTAATATATAGTGAATACTTCCCTAGTTGTCCCAGTCTCCTCTTATATGACAGTCCTTCCATTCCAGAATAGACACAAAATGCTGGAGTAACTCAGTGGATCAGGCAGCATCTCTGGAAAAAAGGAATAGGTGATGTTTCGGGTCAAGACCCTTCTTCAGACTCCGAATCATTGACCCGAAACGTCACCTATTCCATTCCTCCTGAGATGCTGCCTGACCCGCTGAGTTACTCCAGCATTTTGTGTCTATCTTTGCTATAAACTGGCATTTGCAGTTCCTTCTTACACACTTCCACCCTAGGAACCAGTCCGGTAAATCTTGGTTACAATGACTCTATAGTAATTATATATCTTGTTTAGTAACATCCTTTCTTCTTCCTCAGGTTGGGAGCTGCAGTATTTTATTTATTTGCCAATTATTTATCTAGCCCTAATTGCCCCCGAGCTGTGAAGGCAATTAAGAGTTTATACCATTGGCATACTTGAAGGTGAAAGGATGTTAAGAGTTACAGTTTAAGAATAAGGGGCAAGCCATTTAGAACGGGGATGAGGAAAAACATTTTCACCCAGAGAGTTGTGAATCTGTGGAATTCTCTGCCTCAGAGAATTCCACAGTGGAGGCCAATTCTCTGGATGCTTTCAAGAGAGAGTTAGATAGAGCTCTTAAAGATAGCAGAGTCAGGGTATATGGTGAGAAGGCAGGAACGGGGTACTGAATGTGGATGATCAGCTATGATCACAGTGAATGGCGGTGCTGGCTCGAAGGGCTGAATGGCTACTCCTGCACCTATCTTCTATCTATATTACTAAAAGTCTGATCTTGACCGCTTTTGGCTCACTGTGCTGCGATTTCCGAGAGAACGCCGCCACCTACGGCCGTCATTTTTGGCCACCTCGCTCAGAGCCCCCCTCCGCCTTCCGGGACCAGAGGATTTTTCCCGTCGATGAAAAATCAGAGATATTAATGATTTAAATGAATTAGCCATTTTCTCTGCTGCCCCTGCTGGAGGGAGGGGGAGGGACTATAAAACCAGGAAGTGTGCCTCACTCAGAGGGTCACGTCTCTCTGAGCTCTGAATAACACTGAACACATGTCTACTTAACTGTGAGTGCCCTTAATATGGTTTGAAAATGAAAATATGGTTGGTTTGAAGTAAAAATGCACTGCAAATGGTTGTTTGGGTTGAAGTAATTGGTGGGGAGGTGGAATTGGTGGAGAGGTGGAATATTGCGTTGGGGGATCAGCCCTCCCGTGTGAACATGGGACCCAATGGGTCCCACTTAGTCTAGTTGTCTATATAAGAGTTGTTGGAAGCTCTCTTCGTTTTCTCGCTCTTGGATGTGGAAACGTTTTAATGCCTACCAACCAACTCCATCATCTTTCCCTGACTTCTCTGTTGCAGTCTTTTCCCTTTCCCACACTAATTCTAACTGGCCATGAATCAGGCTGTTGGTCTTGGACGAGGGGCAAGGATGTGGAAGTGTGCTGCTTTATTGACGGTCAATGCAATTTTATCGCAATGGCAAAGAGTTTTGTACTTACAGACTGCGGTGATAGTATCTCTTCAGGAATGGATGTGCCGCGGCACCCACCGCAAAGTTGCTGCTACCCGTGTCCACCAGAATGTTCAGCTAGTACAGAAAGAGAAAGCAGTTACTTCACCCCACTCAGGCACGATCCCGTCTTGTGATCCTTCATGTTGTGATCAATAGGAGTAACTCAGCAGGTCAGGCAGCATCTCTAGACAATATGGGTAGGAGATGTTTCAGGTCAGTACCTTTCTTCAGGCTTATTGTGAGGGGTAGGCCGGGAATAAAGCTAGAAGACAGTTCCCAGGTTTCTTCTCCCTCCCTCACCCCTACCCCCTTCCCCCCCCCCCCCCCCGACAACCCGTCTGAAGAAAACTCTTGACCAAAAACGTCACCCATCCATGTTCTCCAGAGATGCTGCCTGACCTGCTGAGTTATTGCAACACTTTGTGTCCTTTTGTGTATTCATCAGCATCTGCAGATCCTTGTTTCTACATATGTAGTGCTGTTATTTGTTTAGCATTTTGAGTGTGATCATTATGAGGAAAAGTCAGACCTTAATCTGTGCTTATTGCTCCTTGTGTTCGGTGGGTTGAGGGAAGGGTCAGGTGGGAGGAGAGATGGGCTGATTTAGTTGGCACTTGTTGAGTGTTCACTTAGGACTTCATCTTGGTCAGAAATGTGTGGAATGAAACCAAAATCCATAGACGTGAGAACATAATCTAGGACAGTTCTTCAGTACTGAAGAGATGGTGTATCTGCTTCGGGTTTCTCTGCAGTCTTGTTCAGCCAGCTGCTCCCCAATGTAAAAGCTCCCAATTTTCAGGGAAACACCCCCTGTGCGAGGTTTTATCCGAGTTGGTTTTTCATGAACACACTGCCACTGATCAATCCCAATGAACCACCAACCTTTTACTAGGTCTCCGGTAGACATAAAATGCTGAAGTCACTCAGCGGGACAGGCGGCATCTCTGGAGAGAAGGAATGGGTGACGTTTCTGGTAGAGACCCTTCGGCAAACTGATTTTACCAGGTCTCTCTGGGTACTTGGTTAGTGAAAGAAAAAGAAACAGAGTACTGGAGATGAGGCCAGGCAGCATTTCTGGAGAATCTAGAAGGGTGAAGTTTTGGGTTGGGACCCTACTTCAGACTGATTGTAGGAGGAGGAATGGGGGGGGGGGAAGGTGGAAGAGAAGAGGGGCAGGACATTTCAGACCTCTACCACGGAGTAGAACAAGGGCAGCAGGAGCCACCACCTGCAGGCTCACTCCAACTCACACACAATCCTTGACTTGGAAATAGTTTCCTTCGTCGTTGTGGGGTCAAAGCGCTGGAAATTCCCCCCTGACAACAGCTTGAGCAGGAGGACTGCCGCATTTAGGATAAGCAGCTTTTATTGAGTTTGACATTTATTTCAATACACCCCATCAATTTTGTTGTTTATTTTGCCGTTTATAAACCCGTCACATTTCTGCCACTCTCACCATGGTTACCAGCACCACAAAAGGATTCTTAGAAGATGACTGCAGCTTTTTTTTTTATAAAACAACAAAATGTGATAGGAAACAATGGGTATAAAAATAGATCTGTGTCCCATTTTTATTTAATCAGAAGCCTCGGTGAAGGTTTTAGTCAGAGGTATGGCAGTGGTGTCGGTACGTCACTGGGCTATCAGCCAACGTTCTGAACCACTGATACAGGGACATGAGCTGGAAATTTTAACTGGATGGAAATAATTTAATAACTCCGAATTTAACGAGTGACAGGAACAGTGAAAGTGTCAGATTGTCACAAAAATCCCATCTGGTTCACTAATGTCGTTCAGAAAAACTGAAGCTGTCTCCCCTCACCCAGTCTGGCCTCCGTGTGACTTCAGGCACTTAAAGTAGTTGACACTGAGCTGCCTCTTCAGGGGCAATTCGGATGGTCAATAACTGCTGGCATCATCAGCAACATCGACACCCCATGCACGAGTGAATGGCAAACGGAAATCACAGTAACAAGGCTGAATGGTCCTAGGACAGAATCTGAATGCAGAATGGATATGTTTTTTTTTATCATTTTAAAGAAAAGTAGAATTAGGCCTCAATGGGAGTAGAATTAGGCCATCAAGTCTACTCCACATTCAATCATGACTGATCTATCTCTCCCTCCTAAACCCATTCTCCTGCCTTCTCCCCACCACCTCTGACACCTGTACTAATTCAGAATCGATCTATCTCTGCGTTAAAAATATCCACTGGCGGCCTCCACAGCCTTCTGTGGCAAGGAATTCCACAGATTCACTACCCTCTAACTAAAGAAATTTCTCCTCACCTCCTTCCTAAAAGAAGTCCTTTAATTCTGAGGCTCTGATCTCTGGTCCTAGACTCTCTCACTGGTGGAAACATCCTCTCCACATCCACTCTATCCAAGCCTTTCACTATTTTGATTCTGACATCCATCCCGGGGCATTGAGACAAGGCTGAACATTCGTATACACATTCAGCAAGAAGTGCAGAATTGATGATGCAAACTGAATTTGTCCCGAGATTTTGCAACAATTTCCATCCCTTACACCATTCTAAACATTTGTCCTTCCACCCCCCAAGACAGAGGCTACAATGCTTACCATCTACAAAATGCATAGCTGCTACTTGCACAGCTACTCTAAAGCACCTCCAAAACTCACAACCACTACCTCAAATGCGGACAAGGGCATGGGGAAATATTGGGGACAGTCTCATTCCCCCTGCTCTTTCCCCATTCCCTTACAAATAGTCCAGAGCACCAGAGTGGTACTTGGGTGGAAAGAAAGGGTTCTATTCTATATTATCTCTGCTAAGTAAAGGCCGTTTGGCCCATTCATCTTCAGTCCGAACCCTCCCTCAAGGAATTCAATTTTACTTCAGTGATTCATAGAATTAAACACCACAAAATAAAGATTCTTTGGCTTTTAGAACGTGTTCAAAATATATAAATAAGATGTAATTAGTCCACAATCATTAATTTGGATTGCGGAAGGAGTCATTTATTTATTTTTAATAATCCAAAGTTATAAATGAGATGATCATGATATCCACATAAGAATCAAACTGATTATATTTGATTCTCTATTTGGATCGTTGAGAAGGGAATCTCATGTTGTTAATGAGGCAGAGTTTTATTAGTGGAATGATTTCATTTCCATGTTACGATAATGCATTTATCTGTTAATTGTTCATACTGTCAGCATCAAATCACTGTTGCATACTTCAGTAGGTTTTCCAGTCTTGCAGTTTTACAACTAAAGACATGAAGTAAGCGGATTTTTCAGAAAATAAATGAAACATTTATATAATAGATTATCATGACTCTCAGTGATATTTTAATGTGCTATATAATCTATAAATTATAATAGTGCATTGACTACTGTTACGCATGTAAATTGTGGCAGGTGTTTTGAGCAAAGCCAAATCTCATAGATTGCTTGGATGCCTGCAATTTTTCAAAATATTTTTATTAACATCGAACAGTGCAGCACAGGAATAAGCTCTTTGGCCCACAATGTTCGTGCTGAACATGAAGCCAAATTAAACTCATCACCTTTGCCTGCTTGTGATCCATATCACTCCATTCCCTGCATATCCACGTGCCAATCTAAAAACCTCTTAAATGCCACTGTTATATTCGCTTCTACCAGCACCATTGGCAGCATGTTCCTTCCCACTCTGTGAAAAAAAGACTTGCCCTGCACATCTCCTTTATGGTTTCCCCCTCTGATCTTAAAGCTATTGATTACATTTTATCTCAAACCCTAAACTTAGTCAAGGAAAATTCCAGAATATTAATCTAAACCCCTCTTAAATTTTTGTCAAATTTACTATATAAATTCCCCTTAGGTACCAACACATTTATATCTGTGAAGTCTCAGATACCTTTTACAACCACATATCAATCATTTATTGAAATCGTCCACTTGGAATTGAAGATCAAGACGTGCACTTCTTTGGAATAAAACAACTTTAAATTCATGACAACAAAAGGAATATTGAAAGCAAAGATATGAAGTTGACTAGGCAACAGACAACAAAGCAAGACAGAAGGAACTGCAGTTGCTGGAATCTTGAACAAATGACAACATGCTGGAGGATCTCAGCGGGTAACATGCACAGCAGAGTGCAAAGATTTGTTTTTTCTTTGGACTGTAGGAAGACAAATGGTGGCATTCTTCAGCGATCGGTTTTATGGCTTTTGCTTCAGTTGGATCTATATTAATGATCCAGGCTTGAAGGTGCAAGTCACAATTTTTAAGTTTGCAGATGACGCAAAACGTGGCTGCGTTGCGCACTGTGAAATGGATGATGAAAGATTGCTGAAGGATATACAAGGGCTGGAGGAGCGGGCAGAAACGTGGCAGATGAAGTTTAATGCAGAAAAATGTGAGGTAAGATGTTATGTATGATGATTGAGGAGAGGCAATATAGAATATAGTATCCTGACATGGGTGCTGGAGACAAGGGAACTAACTGGTGGACATGGGGGCACAAATCATTGAGAATGACAGGACAGGATGAAAACACGGTTCATAAAGTGTATTCAATGCCGTGCTTTACCAATAGAGGCATAGAGTGTAAAGGCATGAAGGTCATGCTGAACCCTTATAAAACACTGGATACTTCAAACCTTGATTGGAAGATCGTGCTCAATTCTGGTTGCCTCACATGTGGAAGGACGAGGACGTTAAGAGAGTCCAGAAAAGATGTACAGAAATGGCTCCTGGAATGAGGGACCAGAGTTAGAAGAATGTATTCTCGAAGCTGGGTCTGTACGAAAGAGTTTACTTCAGAGAAGTCTGAGGGGGGAAGTGATAGAAGTATGTAAACTAGTTTAGTTTAGTTCATTGCCACGTGTACCAAGGTACAGCGAAAAGCTTGTGTTGCGTGCTAACCAGTCAGCAGAAAGATAACACATGATTACAATCAAGTCATCCACAGTGTACAGGTACATGAAGAACTAATGAGGGGTCTGGACAGAGTTGATCGTGGGAGGCTGTTGCCCTTGGTGTTGTGTTTGTGGACCAAGTCACAGGCATGAAATAAAAGTGGAAGGGCATCAAGAGTGACACGAGGATGAACTATTTTTGTGCAACGTATGATTGGAATCTGGAACACACTGTCATCAGATGTGGTGGAGGCAGTTTCCATTGTGAACTTGCAGAGGAAAGTGGATGAACAAATAAAATTAACAAGACTTCAAAGAAAGGGCAAAGTGGGTGGAACAAGTGAAGTATTCAAGAGAGAGTTAGATATAGCTCTATAGCCCTATATAGATCTAGAGTTAGATAGGACTAACAGAATCAAGGGATATGAAAAGCAAGCAGGAATGTGGTACTGATTTTGGATGCTCAGCCATGATCATATTGAATTGCAGTGCTGGCCCGAAGTGCCGAATGGCCTACTCCTGCACCCATTTTCTCTGTTTCTAAGTACTCTGGTAAAGAGTTGGTACAGACGGCATAGGCCAAATGGCCTCATCGCTTATTTATCCTTAGTATTTTCCTTCCTATAAAATATTGAATTACCACCCATGGATTTCTTCCAACTAATTCTTATCAATAAAGAACTTAGCATAATTCCATGTAAAGTAAGACTTACATTTACACTTCACATCTATTTTAGGACATCTTAAACCTTTCATACAGAAAAAGACAAGCTACAATCCTGTGGGACAAAGATACTCCAAACTTGTAGTCTGCAATACAAGTACCCTGTAGCAGCTTTGTTTAATTTCCCTCCAGTGTAGCGTTTTAGGTCAATCAACTCACACAACATAAATCGAATGCTGCAGTTCTTTGTCAGAGGTGAAAATTGTCCTGGATTCATCAGTTAGTGCGTTCTTGTAAAATTGCAATTTCCGACATTTCCATGACAGGGTGGCACGGTGGTGCAGAGCGAGAGTTGCTGCCTTACAGCACCAGCGACCCGGGATCAATCCTGTCTACGGATGCTGCCTGTACGGAGATTTTACCTGTGACCGCCTTGGTTTTCTCCGGGATCTCCGGTTTCCTACCACACTCCAAAGCCGTACAAGTTTGTAAGTTAATTGGCTTCGGTAAAAATTGTAAATTGTTCCTAGTGAGTGTGTAGAATAGTGCTAGTGTATGGGGATTGCTGGTGGGTGCTCACTCGATGGAATAGACATGGAAGAGTTGGACCGAAGGGCCCGTTTCGATGCTGTAGTACTCTACGACTCATGTCCCATGACTCTATGTATGAAGCCTTTGGTTAATTTGCAAAGTGATATTAGAAACGTTATCTTGATTTCATTCGACAGCTCTGTAGTGCCAAGCTTAGAGATGGTGATATAATAGATCCACATGCCATCCAGCAGGGGTGATCTTTGCAACCAGCTTTTAAAAGGACATGACACTATACAAGCAACACAGAGGGGGGAGGCTGCTACTGAATGGATACTGCAATTTTGGGAGTAGCTTATAGAATGCTTCTAAAGGGACAGAGGTACCTAGATTCTCAAGCAACCTCCTGCCAGAAGATCTAGACTGTCACCATAGACTGTCTTCCAGGAATCCTAAAGCACAAAGCAAAACATCCCACCAACATGTACTGCTCTTCATCAGCCTGGCCATGTCCCTCTGCCCCTTTGAGGACCCTCTCCCAGCATCCATTCAATAGCAATGCCCCCTGAAACTGGAAGAATACTGCTTGTATAGTGGCATGTCATTTTTAAAGCTGATTGCACAGATCACCCCTGCTGGGCTGCATGCGGATCTGTTATTTCAGTATCTCTAAGCTTGCGGCTACAGAGCTGCAGAACAAAAACAAGATGAGGTTTGCAGTAACACCTCCCAAATTAACCGAAGGCTTCATACATGGATCTGCATAAGAAGCGGGCTCTCAAGACTTTTGACACATGGTTTTCTAAAACAGAATCTGTTACCATTAATGTCGGTTTTATTAAGCACGCAATTTCCAATTCACTGAAGCAAAATTTGAATTTCAGACCATCTGCTTCTTGCAGGGCACCAGTATTACTCCTAACTCAGCGTTGGACTTGCTCTATTCATTATAACAACCCGTACTTCAAATTATTTTAATGTTTTTTTGTTTTTTTTAATTATTTTTATTAGAAGTACGGTAAATTACAATAATACACAACACATATATCTTAATACATTTTTTGTACCGCTTCATTTTTTTTAAGCTTTAAGAAAAAGATAGAAGTAAGGAAAGTAAAGAAGGTGCGCAAGAGTCGTGAAGTGCAAGAGGGTGTTGGGGAAAGAAAGCCCCTTAGAAAAGAAGTTAGAGAAGGAAGTGAAGTAAGAAAGTAGACCCTAGAAAAGAAAGAAAAAGAAAGTAAGGACAATCGCTCTATTATAACATTAAACTCCGCAGAAAGACTACCAACCAAGTCTGTTTTTGTTGTTTTACCTCCCATTGCCAGGTCCTGATACCATTTATTTATTTTTAAAATTACTATTGCACCTCATGCTTGTAATAGGTCCATAAACGTAGACCACGTCTTTTGGAATTGGTTTGCTTTACCTGCTAAGAGGAATCTCATCTCTTCCAGATGTAATGTTTCAAACATATTTGATGTCCACATTTTTATTGTTGGTGTGGGCGCATTTTTCCAGAATTTAAGTATGAGCTTTTTTCCCATTATTAGCCCGTAATTGAGTAAATTCTTCTGATACACGTTTAATTCAGGGATACCTTCCGATATCCCAAAAATGATCCATTCTGGTTTTGGTACCAGTTTTATTTTAATTAATTTTGAAAAAATATCAAATATTCCATGCCAGAATTTTTGGATTTTTGTACAAAAAACAAAAGAATGCGCTATGGTAGCTTCTTGACACAGACATTTATCACAGATTGGTGAAACATTAGGAAAGATTTTATTTAATTTAGTTTTTGAATAATATAGTCTATGTAATGTTTTGAATTGGATAAGCGTATGTCGTACATTGATCGAGCATTTATGCACCTGTAGTAAATGATTATCCCAGCTCTCTTTTGAAATTTTTATAGCTAATTCTTGTTCCCAGTCTCTTCTAATTCCATCTGTTGTGGGTATTTCTATGTTTAAAATGATATTATATAAGTACGATATTAAATTAGTTGATTCCGCCTTTGTCTTCATTGCTTCATCCAGTAAGTCGGAAGGCATATTATGATAGTCTTTTGTGTACTTTTTCAGATAATCACAAATTTGAAGATATTTAAAATATTGGTTATTTTTCAAATTATATTTCAGTTGTAGTTGTTGAAATGATAGTAATTTTCCCACTTCATACAGATCTTCGAGCGTTTTGATTCCCATTCTTTCCCATAGTATAAATGATTTGTCTATGATTGATGGTTTAAAAGATGGGTTATTGACTATTGGTATTGAGAGAGATAGGTTTCTTAATTTTAGATTCTGTTTTATTTGTTTCCATGTTCTAATTGTGCTATGTATAATTGGGTTTTTATTATAATTTTTATTATTCAGATTTATTGGTGAGAGGATAATCGCTCCTATATTACTCATTAAAATTATTTTAATGTTTAATACCAGTGTTATTGGTAAGGCAGAAGATGAGAATTAGAGAATTTGTTTAATATAGAGATACAGCATGAAAACAGGCCCCTCGGCCCACCGAGACACCTCCGACCCATTCACATCAATCCCATGTACCAGGGGCAATTTATCGAAACCAATTAACCTACAAGCCTGCACGTCTTTGGAATGTGTAGGAAACTGGAGCACCTGGAGAAAACCCACACGGTCACAGGGAGAACATACAAACTCCTTATAGACAGCAACCATAGTGACATCGAACCTGCATTCCTGGTGCTGCAAGGCAACAACTCTACCGCTGTGCCGTTGTGCCACCCGCTATAACAAAAGTAGGCCATTCAGCCACTCATGCCTCCTCTGCTATTTACAGCTGATCCTTCCTTTCAGAACCAATTTTTTTGCATTTAAACCTAAATCCCTTGATTGCTTTAACATCCAATAATCAATAGATCACTTACTTGAATGTACTTAGTAACACCACAGGCCTACTGAGTAAAGCATTCTATAGATTTACCACCCTTGAGTGAAGTAATGCTTTTCCGTCTCAATCCTGGCCATTTACTTTGAGTTTCAGATTTCTAGTTCTATATACTCCCCAGCCAGGTGAGATATCATCACTGCATCCACCCAGACAAGCTCTGGAAGCCTTACGTATGATCATCTACATTTAAGAAAGTTAACTGGGGGCTTCCTTCTTGCATAACTGGCAGAGGTGGCTTATGATCTCAGATCAGAGGGCAAACATCACGTGCCAACTTGAGATATGCCATACTGGGTAAAGACCACAGGCTCCCTCTCCAGAAGAACATTAATTGAACAGGAAGGACACAAAATGCTGGAGTAACTCAGCGTTTCAGGCAGCACCACTGGTGAATAGGAATAGGTAATGTTTTGGGTCAGGACCCTTCTTCAACATGGATGACATCCATGTTCTCCATGGATGCTGCCTGACCTGTTGAGTTACTCCAGCTCTTTCCTTGCTAAACCAGCATCTTCAGTTCCTTGTTTCTACATTATTAAATTAGATTTTTTCCCCAACATGGCTGAAGGGTCCCGACCCGAAACATCACCCATTCTTTTTCTCCAGAGATGCTGCCTGACGCGCTTTGCGTCTATCTTTTGCTTTTTATCAGAATACGAGTCAAACAGATTTGTGACTCCTTTCATTCCAAACAGCTTTTTAAACACATTTTGAGAGCTTTTTTTGAAGTTGAAATCAAATTTTTAAGTTCAAATAGAGAGTTTTGAACCCATGTTCTCGTGAAGCCTATGGGTGACTAGTCCAGTTGCATCACCACATTAGAGCCGGATGTAATGAACACAAAATGAGGAAGGAAGGGAGGGACAAGGGAAGGAAAGACGTACTTCTACAGCCGCACTCATAACCTGAGAACCTGCCAGGAGTGTTTCAGAGCCAAATAAAATTACTTCTGAAGTGCAGCCATTGATGTTACCCAATCATACTATTGCGCTGCTGAAAAGGCCTCACAGTGAGATGAATGATGAGTTCATGTAAGTTTAGGTGTTGGGTGAGGGACAAATATCAGCTACGGACTGAAGAATGGTCGACTGTGTTCCTTCAAAGAGCATTTTTGGATATTTTCATTGACTTAAGCACATTCCCATCACATTACACAGAAAAAGCCACAAGACGCAAGTGAAAGGTGGATATAGGCGAGGGTGTTTTTGATGAACCATACTACCCGTTACATTACTGATCATGTCATAATATCATAATCATAAACTATCATTTTACAGATGCTCACCACCAGACAAGGAAGTGTATATAGGAGCAGGAGTAACTCGTTCAGCCCCTTGAGCATGGCCTGCCAATCAACAAAATCAAGCTGATCTTCCCTCAAAAGGACACAAAGAGCTGGTGTAACTCTGCAAGTCAAGCAGCACCTCTGGAGAATATGGATAGGTGACGTTTCAGGTCAAGACTGTGCTCTATCTCATATCCCTTGATTCCCAATGAACTTAATGATTGTGTCTCCAAAGGCCTCTCAGTAGAAAACTTCCAAGATTCATCCTCCATTAACTGATTCTCCTCATAGCCATCATAAATGGTCTACCCTTATTTTAAGACTGTGATCCCTGGTTCTAAATTCCTCTGCCAGGGGAAACCGTCTCCATGTAAATCCTCAAATTGAACCCACATTCCATGAGCTTACCACTCGTTCCTTTCTCAGTTTCTCCTCATACAGTCTGGCAAAACTTCACAGCAACCCTCTGAAGCAGGTGATGGCACAGCAACAAAGGGCGGTGGGTGTATGGGACAAGCTGCCAGAGGCTGGGATGATCAGGAGGAGGAGGAGCCATCCTGGGGAACGGCTGCTAACCAGCAGCTGTCCGTTCAATTCACTTTTTTTAATTAGTTTTTAGTGAATTTTGTCCTATTTTTGTTGGGGAATTTGACTTTTTTTATGTGGGGGGGAAGGGGGAAACTATTTTCTAGGTCCCTACCTGGTCGGTGAGGCAGCTTTTTCCCCGGGCTGCACCGTCGACCCGTCCTTGTGGCCTACCAGCGGGAGTGGAGCGGCGTTTTCCTGGCGGGGACCGCCCAGCACCTTCAGCTTCGGTGGCGGCACAGCGCTGGGGCGCTATCGCGGAGCGGAGGATGCCTTGCCTGGGTCGCCGCGCTGGAGCTCCGGTATGCTGAGACCGCGGTGATCAACACCGTCGAGCTGCAGGACTGTGGAGCGGCCAGCCGCGACCGGCGGCGCCGACTTTAACATCGGGAGCCTCGGAGCACCAACCGACGTGGCCCTGTCGGCTTCGGAATGCCACGGACTCCGGTAGGGAATCGGCCGTTCCAGCCGTCCCAGCCGCTGTGAGGACTCTCCCGATGCCGGAGCAACACCACCCGGCGAGAACGGCCAGGAACATCGGGCCTCCATAGAGGCAACTGTGGAGGCCTTAATAGGCCTGACTATGGGAGAACTGGGGATGGGGACTGGACATTGTGCCTTCCCCCACAGTGGTAACCATTGTGGGGGGATGTTTTTTTGTGTGTAAATGATTATTTTATTCTGTGTCCAAGATGGCTGCCGGAAGGGAGAGTGGACGCTGGCGCGCTTTAGCTGCCGCTGCTCTCTCTTCAAATTGTGTTTTTGATTTTTGTCTTTGGATTGAATTCTGTCTTTAATTTGTGTACTGGTGATGTCTTTACTATTTATTTCATTCCGCTTACATGTTTTTACTCTATTTGCTAAATTTTGTAAGGTGTCCTTGAGACTCTTGAAAGGCGCCCATAAATAAAATGTATTATTATTATCCCAACGTTTAAGAAACAGTTAGACAGGTACATAGATAGGACAGGTTTGGAGGGATCTGGACCAAGTGCAGGCAGGTGGGACTAGTGCAGCTGGGACATGTTGGCCGGTGTGGGCAAGTTGAGCCGAAGGGCCTACTTCCACACTGTATCACTTTATATTTCAAACAGCAGATCCACCCTGGTGTTTATAGTCCACATTTCACCCATTTATGAGCATATTTCTCCCCCTTTATTCCCTTACAAGGGGAAGTGAGGCAAGCACACATGTTCATGATCAACACCTCAATTACCCATTGAATTAATTCCATTCTCTCACCACTTTCCAGGTCATAGATTAGTTCAGAATATCCATGCTGGATATGTAAGTGACCATGCATTTATGTCCTCTGGCTCCAATCTTGTCCTTAACTGGAAAAATATAAAAATATTGTCCACCACTACCATTACCTTTCATAATCTCATAGATCAACACAAGAAGAGCCACTGATTGTTAAGTATATCTAAAGGGTTAATTTCTGAGGACATTTGTTTTTGAATCTTTGCTCGTGCTTCTATGTAACATAGTTGTATAGAAACACCATATAGAAACATAGAAAATAGGTGCAGGAGTAGGCCATTCGGCCCATCGAGCCTGCACCGCCATTCATGGCTGATCATCCAACTCAGTATCCTGTACCTGCCTTCTCTCCATACCCCCTGATCCCTTTAGCCACAAGGGCCACATAGAAGCTTTATATAACACGGTGCTTGTTCATATGAGGAAGAACATGGAACATAGAACAGCACGGCACAGGGATAGGCCCTTCAACCCACGTTGTCTGTGCTGAACATGGCTTCTCTGCCACTACGTGATCTATCCCTACATTCTCTGCATATCCATGTGCCTGTTAAATGTCAATATCGTATCTGCCTCCACCTCTGGCAACTCTGAGGAAGGAATTTTCTGAGACCAGATGGGTCTCGTCACCCACCACTATACATATTACAACACTACAGACAAGATGCTTTGTTCTTGATGGAGAACAAATGATGAACACCAACACCAACATAACATGGAGACCACAACCGCACAGTATCATAAGTATTGTAGAATAAAGTAATGGAACATGAGACATGAGGGAATCTCTTTCATGCTGAGCAACTGTCAATTAACATTTGGATCCAGGTGGTTCTGGGTTTAATGCAATACAATTGGGATTACAGTTGTCATGGGTTAATGTGGCATTGTTGATTTCATATCATCAGTGCGATCACAGAAGATGCTCAATCAAGCTTAGAAATTCGTAGATAGATACAAAAAGCTGTTGTAACTCAGCATCTCTGGAGAGAAGGAATGGGTGACGTTTCGGGTCGAGACCCTTCTTCAGACTGGTCGGGGATAAGGGAAATGAGAGATATAGACGGTGATGTGGAGAGATAAAGAACATTGAATGAAACATATGCAAAAAAAGTAATAATGATAAAGGAAACAGGCCATTGTATGCTGTTTGTACAGTGAAAATGAGATGCTAGTGCGACTTGGGTGGGTGAGGGATAGAGAGAGGGAATGCTGGGACTACCTGAAGTGAGAGAAATCAATATTCATGCCACTGGACTGTAAGCTGCCCAAGCGAAATATGAGATGCTGTTCCTCCAATTTGCATTTAGCCTCACTCTGACAATGGAGGAGACTGAGAATAGAAAGGTCTGTGTAGGAATGGGAAGGAGAATTAAAGTGTCCAGCAACCGGGAGATCAGGTTGGTTCACGCAGGCAGAGCGAAGGTGTTCCGCGAAATGATCGCCCAATTTGCGTTTGGTCTCGCCGATGTATAAGAGTCCACATCTTGAACAACAGATACAGTAGATGAGGTTGGAGGAGGTACAAGTGAACATCTTCGTATTTAGCCGTTTGGGACGAGCCACCAATTAATTGTATACTTTAGCAGGTACATACCAATTAATTGTACTTCCCTGTTGTTCTTCCACAAATATTCCCTTTTCAAATATTTAGCAAGAAGGAAAATCAACTGTATATGGCCCAGAAACAATGCCAATTACATGACTTTCTCTTTATTGACCCTTTGGATTAGTTTAGTTGAAGTAAATTTTTAATATTGTTACGTGTACAATGAAAAGCTTTTTTTCTTGTCGCCTGCTATCCAGTCAGCAAAAAGGTTATACATGTTTACAATCAAGCCGTCTACAGATACAGGATAATGTTTAGTGGTAAAGTCCAGTAAAAGTAAAGTCCAGTAAAGTCCGATTAAGGATAATTCAAAGGACTCCTTTAAGGTTGACGGGAGGTCAGGACTGCTCTCTGGTTAGTGATAGGATGGTTTTAGTTGCCTCTTAACAGCTGGCAAAACACTGTCCCTGAATCTAGAGGTGTGCTTCCTTTATGTGTATAGGAAGGCAATTGGGATTTCTCCTCATCATGCTGCACACAATAAAAACTTCAGAACGTCCTGCCAGATGAGATTTAGAATGATGTTAGTAGGAACACCACCACCTGAAGTAAAAACTGAAATGCTGGAACAACTCAGCCAAACAAGACTTGTCGAACAAGAAATCAGTTGATGTTTTTGTTCAGGAAACCTTCCTCAGAATCTTTAACTACTTTTTTCTTTCATAGATGTGGCTTGACTGGTCAAGTTCATCCAGTATTTCTGTTCTTGTTTTAGATTCCAACATCTGCAGAATTACATTACCCAGTGCGTTTATGGATATAAAATACTGCTAGTATGCACAATCAATAAACATATGTCACTTGGCCAGAAAACAAAATTAATGATGTTTAACTGTTTAGAGGTGCCAATATTTATTTTTATTTCAAATATAAACTCCATTCAGAATCAAATATATCTACAAAACAAAAAAAAAACTCTTCATACATTAATGACAGGAACAGATAGGGCGAATTCAGAGTCCCCAGGATAGGGGAATCAAAACCAAGAGGACCTATGTTTAAAGTGAGAGAGGGCAGGATTTAATATGAATCTGAGGGGCAACATTTTCACTCAGAGGCAACTTTTCCACCATATGGAACGAGCTGCCAGAGGAGGTAGTTGAGCCATATACTATTACAGCATTTAAAAGATACTTTAACAGGTACATACATGGATAGGAAAGGTTTAGAGGGATTATTGGCCAAATGTAGGCAAATGGGACAAGCTTAGATGGGGCATCTTGGACGGACAGGTGTGTTGGGCCAAAGGACCTGTTTGCATGCTGTACGATTCTATAACTATGATATTCCCTATACATTCCACAGTGGCATATTCAGTCATGTTCACAGCTCTGCTGAAATAAAACCCCTTGCCATGTCATAGCGGCTCATAATTTGACAGAAAAGCACTGTCATTACCTGCAGATTCCCATCCAAGTTCTGTGTTCATGTTCATGTCACAGGAGCAGAATTAGACCATTCGGCCCATTGAATCTACTCCACCATTCAATCATGGCTGATCGATCTATCTATCCTTCTCAACCTCAAGTTTCCTGCCTTCTCCCCATAACACTTGACAGCCTTACTAATCAAGAATCTATCAATCCCCGCTTTAAAAATACCCAAATGACTTGGCCTCCACAGGCAATGAATTCCACAGATTCACCATACTCTAAAGATACATCCTTTTATTCTGAGGCTGTGCCCTCTGGTCCTAGACTCTCCCATTAGTAGAAAATCCTCTCCAGATCAATTCTATCCAGGCCTTTCACTCTTCAGTAAGTTTAAATGTGGTCCCCCACTCACCCTTGTAAACACCAGTGAGTACTGGCCCAGAGCCATGAAAAGCTCATCATATGTTAACCCAATCATCCCTGGGATCATTCTTGTAAACCTCCACTGAAACCTCTCCAACACCAGCACATCCTTCCTCAGATATGGGACGCCAAAAATGCTCACAATATTCCAAATGCCCCAATATTCCAAATGCCCCAATATTCCAAATGCCAAGTGTTTTATAAAGCTTCAGCAATACATACATTCTGGCTTTTATATTCTAGTCCTCTAAAAATAAATGCTAACATTGTATTTACCTTCCTTACTACCGATTCAACTTGTAAATTAACTTTTTGGGAATCCTGCACCAGCCCTCCCAAGTCCTTTTTAAATCCTCTCCCCAGTTAGAAAATAGTCCACTACCAAACTGCTATGCTGTATTCCATCTGCCACTTCTTTGCCTACTCTCCCAACCTGTCCAAGCCTTTCTGCAGACTCCCCACTCCATTTACACAACCTGCCCCTCCACCCATCTTCGTATCATCTCTACACATAGCCACAAAGTCATGAATTCCATCATCCAAATCATTGATATACAACGTGAAAAAGAGTGTTCCCAACACCGACCCCTGCGGAACACCACTAGTCACTGGCAGTCAACCAGAAAAAGCCCCCTCTATTCCCACCCTTTGCCTTCTGCCTTTCAGTCAACCTTCTATCCATGCTAGTATCTTCCCTCTAATACCATGGGCTCATTCAATTTGTAAATATATTGCCTTTGCTTCATTGATGTTTGTTCTAAACCTAGAACACACTAACTGTGAAAGCGTCTTCACCAGAAGGACAATGGTAGTAATCAAATAAGCGTGTTAACACCATCTACTCAATGGTAATTAGGGATGAGCAATAAAATGCTGGTGATGCCCATATCTCACAAATGAAAATAAAGAAAGCTAGGATTGTTATCTTTTTAAACCATACTGCTTCAGAATAAAGAAAGCCATTGTTTACCGCCAGACAGAGGTCTCATTGAGAACTCTGCCCATAATGAAAACAAGTCAGGTCCTCAATTACATTTACACCATCCCAAATTGTGCCACCATTTTTGTTTAACGCACAAGATAAGACATGGAATTGAAGCAGTGAAAGTGTGATCCAAGGTTTTGAAAACAGTAAATGATATAATAGCCAGATAAACTATATATATTTTTTGTTCTGCTTAGGACTGAGGGACAAGATGACATGGTTTGGAGTCTTTTGGCAGAACTGATCCTTTGTGAAACATGTTTGCAGAATGTCTTCAAGGGTCATGGGCCCCAAGGCAGAAAAGCTCCCCCTAATTTAGCAACTCATTAGTGCTCTCACATAAAGAGACCACAAGGTAACTGGTACCGGAAATGGAAAAATATTAGCCTGGAGCATTTTGATGAGCACCAGGAGAAATTCTAATGCAGAATTCCAAGCCATATTTATTGCTTCTTTTCAGTGTGCGTGTGTGTGTGTGTGAGTGTTGTGAAAAAGATGGTTAACAGCGATTGTGTGACTCAGAAGCACATGAACAGATTTCCATAGCCAGTTCCTTTTGCAAGATACAAGGATTGGGAATGATTTAAGATCTGTATTGCAATGTGATTCTACAGTATTTGCCAATAACAAGTCTATCCGGTTTAAGCCGCAACACAAAAACAGACCATTCAGCACGATAGCTTTGTACCAGCGCTCCTGTCCACAAGCCTCATTCCACCATCTCACACGATCAGTATGTTCCCTCTCCTCATGTGTAGCTACCATTCTCACCACAGCCGCTCCAGCTGATGTCAGTTTCCACATGTTATCTGGTTTCTGGGTAAAGTAGAATCCTAGACAAGGCAAAAAAAAGGAGCAAAACAGAAAATGCTGGAGTAACTCAACAGGTCAGGCAGCATCTGTCGATGGATAGGAGAGGCGATGTTTTGGAACAGAGCCATTCTTCGGATTGATCAAGTTCATCGGAATGAAGAAGGATCCCAGCTTGATATGTCGTCTGTCCGTTCCCTCTACAGATGCAGCCTGACCCGCTGAGTTCCTCCAGCATTTGTGTTTTGCTCAGGATTCCAGCATCAGCCGTACCGTGTCTCCAAGATTAAAAGATTACTTATTTTCCTTAGTAAGAGGTTGGTAACCCGGAAGCATTGATTTAAATTAATTGGTATAAGGCCTCGAAAAGAGTTAAGAAAGAAAACTTTGATTTAATTCTGGATCTTACTCTCTGAAAGGTCATTGTAGGCCAATTCTTAATCTTATTTTTAAAAAATATCTGGAAGAACAGGGCAGCACGGTGGCACGGGGGTTGCTGTCTTACAGCGCCAGAGTCCCAGGCTCAGTCCTGTCTACGGGTGCTGTCTGTAACGAGTTTGTACGTTCTCTCCATGATCTGCATGGGTTTTCTCCAGGTGTTCCGGCTTCCTCCCACACTTGAAGGACGTACAGATTTGTTGGTTAATCAGCTTTGGTAATAATTGTAACTTGTCCCTCATGTGTAGGATAGTTCTAGTATACGGGGAACGCTGGTCGGAGTGGACATGGTGGGCCTCAAGGACTGTTTTCGCACTGCATCTCGAAACTAAACTAAACTAAACAGTTGCAGAAGTAGAACCTGCACGACTGCAAACTAAGATTGACATGAGATTAGTCCAAAGTCCATTATGACACAGACATAATGAGTTGAATGGTTGCTGTCTAATTTTTAAATATCTGCGATACAATAAAAGCATTTGATTAATGACCAATGAGCAAAAGCAACAGGTGGCAGAGAAATAGCCACAGAAACTGAAAATTAACTGGCTGCTGTGGAGGGGATTTGGAATTGGGAAAATGGAGATAAAAGTGTGCACCTCTGATTAAATATCTCACAAGCTTCCTCGCGTGTCAGAAACCACTTTCACATTCTTTCTGCTCGAAGGATTTTTTCCATGCTACCTTGATGCTAATACACT
Organism: Amblyraja radiata; assembly: GCF_010909765.2. Lineage (NCBI taxonomy): Eukaryota > Metazoa > Chordata > Chondrichthyes > Rajiformes > Rajidae > Amblyraja > Amblyraja radiata. The sequence continues at coordinate 10,459,644 of NC_045988.1, forward strand.
CGAGGAAAAATAGACACTTAAGACATTACCAAAATCATTATTTTAAATTGCAGCATCAGCGATAATAGGACGAAGAACATCACACTTGAAATATTCCACAGTTCAAAAACATTCTTCCTGTATAATGACGCAAAGCACAACTGAATCTTGCGCAGGCAAATACACTACTGGAAACCAAAATAAAAATATACAATGAGTTGAGGTGGGAAACAGAACATAGCTGTTTTGCATTTCCAGCCCTGCACCCACTGCTCTACATCATTCTTGCCTCTTGCACATTTGGGAATTTGCTTCACATCAGCAACTGAGTCTTCAATGCCCAAGCTCTGGAAGTGCCTCCCCGAACCACTTCTAATTCATCTTTGTGGATAATCCTGAAAACCTGCCAGTCCAAATGCATACATTCGCAGAATAGAGACACAAAGTGCTGGAGTAACTCAGCAGGCTAGGCAGCATCACTGGAAAAAAAGGAATAGGTAACGTTTCATGTCGGAACCCTTCTTCAGGCTGCGAGTCTGAAGGGGAGAGAGAAACTAGAGGTATGAACTAGTTGCCTCATCTACCTCCTCTGGTACCTCATTCCATATACCCACCACCTTATGTGTGAAAACACTTTTTCACACAGAGAGTTGTGCATCTGTGGAATTCTCTGCCTCAGAGGGCAGTGGAGGCCAGTTCTCTGGATACTTTCAAGAGAGAGCTAGATAGGGCTCTTAAAGATAGCGGAGTTAGGGGATATGGGGAGAAGGCAGGAACGGGGTACTGATTGTGGATGATCAGCCATGATCACATTGAATGGCGGTGCTGGCTTGAAGGGCCAAATGGCCTACTCCTGCACCTATTGTCTATTGTCTAAAAAGTTACTCCTGAGGTTTCTATTACATTTTGGTCCTCTCACCTTAAACTTGTGTCCTCTGGTTCTTGATTCCCCTACCCTGCATTCATCCTATGTATTCACCTCAAGATTTTATAGAAACATAGAAACATAGAAAATAGGTGCAGGAGCTGGCCATTCGGCCGTTCGAGCCTGCACCACAATTCAATATGATCATGGCTGATCATCCAACTCAGTATCCTGTACCTGCCTTCTCTCCATACCGCCTGATCCCTTTAGCCACAAGGGCCACATCTAACTCCCTCTTAAATATAGCCAATGGACTGGCCTCAACTACCTTCTGTGGCAGAGAGTTCCAGAGATTCACCACTCTCTGTGTGAAAAATGTTTTTCTCATCTCGGTCCTAAAGGATTTCCCCTTTATCCTTAAACCTTATACATCTATAAGATCACCCCACAGACTCCTGATCCTCAAGGAATAAAGTCCTAGCCTGCCCAACTTCAGGCCCTCAAGTCCTGGCAGCATCCTCGGAAATCTTCTCTGCACTCTTTCCAGCTTGGTTGCAATCACCTAATTGATCCATCTTGATTCCCCTCACAATTTATCCTATTAGCTTGCCAGCCTTGATATGTCTCACATTGTGAACCTTCCCTCAGGTACCTTAGTTTGTTCTTTGGGGAATTGGGGGTGGTTCTGCAAAGAGCTGCCTGTGATCGAACACTATTATTTTTCTCTTGGCCTCAAGAAAAGGTTTGCAGTGCTCAAGCACTACCAACGTTTGCTTTCAGTGTTGTACACGGTGGCCTTCCAGCAGCACATACTGTTCTGTTGTTTGAAGGATCACAGATAGATCTGAGCAATGAATATGTATTTGTTTTAAATGGGCTAACTCCTGGAAATGCAGCTAATTCGTTGGAATACTAACAATGGATAATGACTTTTATGTAGTGAAGTACCAGCTAGCTGGTTGACTTCTGGAAATGCAGTACAACAGGATTAGATTGATTAGACGTGCTTGGTTATGCATTCCCCATGATTAATCCTCCAATGCATATGCAAGATAATGTCAATGGCATTGAGTATTCTGAACAAGCCACGATGTCCTTGATTCAGTCCCTGGCTGTCCTTGAGATTGCTCATCTCTCCCTCACAATTTCCCCAGGAGGTGGCGGGGAGGGAGGGGGAGAATATCCAGAAGGTTTTCCAAATCTTCTTGACAATAGACAATGGAGAATAGGTGCAGGAGTAGGCCATTCGGCCCTTCGAGCCAGCACCGTCAGATGGAAATGCAAACTGGAAATGCAAATAGGAAATGCAAATTGGAAATGCAAATTGGAAAGTGAACGAGTGCAGTGTTGGGTGAGACGACCAAGTCTCCCCCAGCTGAGTGGTCCATTGTTAGTATTCCAATGAATTAGCTGCACTTCCAGGAGTCAGTCTATTTAAAACAATATCTACACACACACACACACACACACACACACACACACACACACACACACACACACACACACACACACACACACACACACACATCTATACATATATATGTACGTGTGTGTGTGTATGCACGTGTGTGTATATCACCAAACTACCGAGTGATCTTGTTTCCACCCACGTTCCAAAGGAGATGAGAAGTTGCAGGGCACCAGAGAAATAGGGAGGAGGTGCAATTAATGGGACCGCTCTGCTGTGAGTCAGCATTAACTTGATGGGCTGATTGGCCTCCTTCTGTTACATAGCAAGGAACTTGAGAAGTATTCTTTGCGCTTGTCCACCTGGAAAAGTAGTACCAGCTGGCCAATGAGAAAAGGATGCAGTCACTAGAACAAATGACAGGGTAATTAAGCTACAGTATATTGCATGATGCTCTATAACTTCAATGGTAACATCCAGTGGATCAGTGGTTAATATAGGACTGCAGTAAGAGATGTAATGGACAATGGTACAGGTAATAGAACACAGGTAGCAGTGTTTTGAATGAGCTAAAATTTATGGAGGGAGATTGATGGGCAGAGGAACTTTTAAATTGTTGCCTAGTGATCGGAGTACTGATGAAGATGAAATAGAGTTGAGAAATCTTGGTGGCGGGAAGAGATGGGAGATTTATTTTTAAAATAGCACCTGTTCAAATTTAAACATGCTGATATTTCACAATTGACAAATATTAATCAGAAAAATGGGAAGGATGTCATTTGGATTTTTAACGGACCACTTCCCAAAAGGTTACCTCATCAGTTCCTCAGCTGTATATTCTATCCTCACCGCTTCACAGACTATTTGTGAGTTGCTGTGCCTGGCTGAATTGCATTCAGACTACGGTGGGAAATAGCGCAAGAAGATACCCCACAACAGTGATGGTGTTTTAGCTGGACTTTAAGTTAATAAATGAACAATGGGCCGGCTGCCTCCCTAATGAGCAGTGCTCCATATCCAATTATTACCTGTATGCGAGGTTCAGATAACGGGCAAAATGAACCAACTGTGACTATTTCATCACCATGTCATCATTTGAAGGGCATTCCCACCTCCTCCAAATCTTAGTACACTTTTCTACACTTTTTCTGTAGAACCAAGGATTTTTATCCTCTTCATCCTAATACATTACCAACCCACCCCAAAGTAATCTTGCTGCCACATCATTTTTTATTTGAGATTAACCTAACACATTTCTCCGACTGCTACAGTTGCAACTGGCACTCTTTATCCCATCTCCCCATTCCATCTAATGCTATCGGCTCACCTTTATTGAATCTCTTTGCTACTCCATAAAACCCTCCATAAAGTCAGCACACATACCTCCCTGCATGTAGCTGGCACTTTTTCTACTGGAGAATTGCTCTCCTCCACACCGCCATTTTCTCATTCTTTCTTTACTCTGTATGGGTCCTCATGCAAATGCAAATTCAACTGCAAATGCAAGCAGGACCTGAAAATGCAGTTTATACAACAGGAAAATACAGGATTGTTTTTACCTGCAGCCGGGTTCTCATTGGAAGTGAACTGCAGAAAGAATGGCATGACACCAACTGGTTTTGTCTTTAAATACGATGCACCAATTGTGCCTCCAAAATGCACTAATCTTTGATGATTGACATGTGCATGTTTGTGCAAACGTATGGGACTTCTTGAATCTGCACCCAATGAAAATGGACAAGACACTTCAAATCATTTCCTTAATTGGACTGAACAAGCCTCAAAACAATAGTTCACACATCGAGCATAGAACAGTACAGCCCAGCAACGGGCTATTCGGCCCACAATCTCTGTGCCAAATATGATGCCTATCTAAAGGCCTCTGAAATGTGACTTTCATATCTGCCACCACACTCCCCTTGGCAGAGTGTTCCAGGCACCCATTGTTCCCTCGTGTAAGAAAACATGAACTAGCCCATGCACATCTCCTTTAAACTGTGCCCCTCTCACCATAAAATTATGCCATCTAGAGTTTGACATTTCCACCCTGGGATAAAGATTTTGACTGAATACCCTATTTAAGCCTCTCATAATTTTATAGTGTAAGGACACTACCACAATGTACTGCTCTCTCTGGCCCCAATGCTACAAAATAAAAAATGTTTAATACAATGACTGAATATACTTTTGTGTAACATTCAGTTATTGTCCTTTGGCAAAATAAGGACAAATATTAACACATTTGCAAATATTTCACAATTTTGTTCAAGGAATTTTAGGCAGCACAGTGGCACAGCTGGTATAGCTACTGCCTCACAGCGCCAAAGATGTGGTTTGATCCTCTGTGGAGTTCGCATGTTCTCCCTCCCTGTGACCATGTGGGTTTCCTCCGGATACTCCAGTTTCCCCCCACATCCCAAAGACGTGGGGGTTTGCAGGTTGATTGGCCTTTGTAAATTGTCCCTGGTGTGTAAGGAGTGGATGAGAAAGTGGGATAACAGAGAACTAGTGTGAACGGGCGATCGATGGTCAACGTGGACTCGATGGGCAGAAGGGCCTGTTTCCATGCTGTACCTCTAAACTAAACTAAACAAACCATTCTTGGGTTAGTTCCAAATGAAGTCTGCAAAGGTCACTGACAAATTCAGAACCATTAGGTCAAACTCATGTTTACACGGCAATCTAGATATCAAAATATTTTGACTACATTGACATTACAGCCAGCTTCATCAACGTTCAATTAAAGCCAAACTTTCAGCCGTTCTCATGTTTCCTGCTTACCACCCTAAATAGGGCTTCTCTCAAGATCCCCTATTACGAATAGTAGGCTCCCCTTCTCTTCCTACATACAGCAGAGTGCAACAATGCAACTGAATGAACCCTCTCACCATTGCTGACATAATCACACACCCGTGACAAATTCTCCAGAGGCTCTGATGATGGATCTGCCAGATGTTTTATTTTGTGTCCGTGCCTAGTTGAGCTGGGCTCCAAGTAAAGCCAGGTTCAGGGTATGGGTATAACAAAAAAATCCCACCTACAGCCTCCAATATCTAGAAATAAAATCCTACAAGGAATACCGTACCCTTCTTTTCCTCATGCATCACAAGCTGTACATGGAAGGGAATCCAATCCATTTGCTGTGGTTAAATCCATGAATCTATTGCTGATGGCATGTAATCATACAGGTCTTTTCAGATTCAAAGAGATTGCGAGGCTTATTTTGGAGATTTTAAACGGTTCTTGCAGGTAAAACAGTAACTTATTATGACGTGCTGCAATTTTCCATGTAATGCATAGTGGCATTACATACTACAGCCTTGCAGCTTCAGTGCTCCGAGTTCAATCTTGGTTCTTGATAGAGGTCACAGAATTTCCCAGTGACCACATGGGTTCACTGCAAATGCTCTGGTTTCCTCCCACACTTCAAAGACATGCTGGTTGGTAGGTTAATTAGCCGCAGTAAATGAACACAGTAGGAGATGAGGAGGATTTTTTTTTCGCCAGGGGGTGGTGAATCTATGGAATTTGTTGCCACTGATGGCTGTGGAGGCCAAGTCATTGGGTATTTTTAAAGCAGAGATTGATAGGCTCGTGAATAGTAAGGGTGTCAGGGATTATGGGGTGAATACAGGAGTTGAGGGAAAAAAAGATCATCCATGATTGAATGGCTGAGCAGACTCAATGGGCTGAATGGCGTCATTCTGCTCCTATGTCATATGAATGTGACATTCTGTCTGCTTCAACTTCCCAGCTCTGGAATTTCAAGAGCGGTTTAAATGCTATTTAGGTTCTGCCGCTGTTGCCCTTTCAGCCAAACGCTCCCTCCGGATGGAAACAAATTCTCATCATTCCCTCTATAATTCTTCTGACAAATAATTTAACTCTTTGCCCCCTGGTTATTGATCTTTAGTTAAAGGGAAGTGGACCCTCCCTATCCACTTTGCCTTGGTAATTCATAATTTTATACACCTCAATTAAATCTCCCCATAGGCAGTATAAACAATCCTTGTTTTCTCCAGAGCTAAAGATATCATAATTGTCATCATTCTTGTAAATCATTACTGCATGCTCCGTTCTAAATCACATCCCTTCCTGCAATGTGAGGACCAGAAAAAAGCACAATATACTTGCTGTGCTCTCTCCGCTGTTTGTCACAGTTCTACAAAGACCTCTCTGCTCCCATATTCACTGCTAAGGGTAATCAAAGCCAAGTATCCTGGAAATGCCATATCTACTCGTAAAACTGTTCTGGAACTCTGCTGTCAGGCAGCATCGGAGGAGGGAAATGGACAGGTGACGCTGTAAGTCAGGACCCTTCTTCAGACGTTTCCATCTTCCGACACTGCCTGACCCGCTGAGTTCATCCAGCAATTTGTCGTTTGCTCAAGATTCCAATGTCTGGAGTTTCTTGTGTCTGCCTCATCTAGTCCTGTAACTTTCAAATATTGGTGGCCACTCATTCTAAGATCCCTTTGTTCCTTCACAATGCTCCTTATTCTATTATTTATTTCTATTGCCACACTTCTCAGTCTCCTATTATTTATGATGTGCTTAAGCCCCTGTCCCACTTTCCCGAGTACTCACGAATTCTCCCGAGTTTTCCCCTTGATTCAAACTTGGAGAATGTCCGTAGCGAGTCCGAAGATATATCGTAGCGGCTCGATATGCCAGCCGTGGGTACCTGGGGCATCAGGTAAGTCGGGACTTTTTTTTTCAGCATGTTGAAATATGTCCATGAGTAAATAAAATAGCCCAGAGTACCTACGGCTGTCATCTCCGAGTTTGAATCAAGGGGAAAACTCGGGAGAATTTGTGAGTAACTCGGGAAAGTGGGACAGGCCCTTTACTTACCTCACTCTGCCAGACTGAATTCCATTTGTCACTTTTCTAGGTGTAAATGAAATATAGCAGACGGGTCTAAGCTATATCCGGGACATCTTGCACATTCTACACCCACTTCAATAACTTCCAATTACCTTTACACGAAAAGCTGGAGTAACTCAGCGGGACTGGCGGCATCTCTGGAGAGAAGGAAGATATGCTACCTGTCCCCGCTGAGTTACTCCAGCTTTGTGTGTCCATCTTTAGTTTAAACCAGCTTCTGCTGTTCTTTCCTACATACCTCACCTTTACCATGGACACCCACTCCCTTTACACCTCCGTTCCTCATTAGGAAGGCCCCCATTTGTTCATAGAACAGAGACCTAATCAGTTATCCTTAATCAACATTCTCTTCCACCTGGCAGGACTTGTCATTGCTCCCAACAACTTCCCTCTCACTTCAAAGGTGCAGTCTTGGACTTGCATGGGCCCCGGCTTTGCCTGTCCTTTCATTGGGTACATTAGCTATGCCGAACACCCCTTGTTCCAAACATAACCTGGCACCACTCCGCAACTCTTTCTCATAGCTGCATTGACCAACTCCAACTGCATTGTGGATGCCTCCTGTATCTGTGCAGAATCTATCAATTTCACCACCAACTTGGGTGACAGAGGTTATGGGGAGAAAGCAGGAGAATGGGGATAGGAGGGAGAGATATATCAGCCATGATTGAATGGCAGAGTAGACATGATGGGCCGAATGGCCTAATTCTACTATTATTTATGATCCTATGAACTTCCACCCTGCCCTTGAATTAATCTGACCCATCTCTGATACTTTTCTCTCCTTTCTTAATCTCTGTCTCCTACTCAGAGGACAGACTATCATAAGACATTTATTGCAAAATTATTGACTCCCACAGCTATCTCGACAACCTCCCACCCTGTCGCTTACAAGAACTAAGGATGCCATTCCTTTCTTGCAGTTTCTCCAACCCTGTTGTAACTGCTCTCAAGATAAGTCCTCTCTGGGCCATCTGAGATGTCCTCTTTCCTCAGGAAATGTTGTTTCCTTCCCGCTGTTGTACATGGTTTCATTTCTACGGCATCCGTTTCTCCTCTGTTCCCTGCAATTCTATTCTTGCTCCTCTCCCATCCCAGATAGAACTAGGATAGGGTTCTCCTCGTCCTTACCTTTCAGCCCACCACATTATTCTCTGACATTACTGACAGTTTCAACACAACCCCACCACCAGCTCTTGTTCCACTCTTTCCCCTAGCCTATTGCTATCAGCTATCTACACCTCTAAGGTAAACACAAAATGATGGGTAACTCAGCAGGACAGGCAGCATCTCTGGAGAGAAGTAATGGGTGACGTTTCGGGTCTTCGACTCTTCTTCAGACTGATGTCAGGGGAGTGGGCAGTACAGGGATAGAATATAGTCGCAGACAGTAAGACTGGTGGGAGAACTGGGAAGGGGAGGGGATGGAGAGAGAGGGAAACCAAGGGCTACTTGATGTTAGAGAAGTCAATGTTCATACCGCTGGGGTGGAAGCAAGCCAAGCAAAATATGAGGTGCCGTTCCTCCAATTTGCACTGGGCCTCACTCTGACAATGGAGGAGGCCCAGGACAGAAAGTCAGTTTGGGAATGGGAGGGGGAGTTCAAGTGCTGAGCAACTGGGAAATCAGGTAGGTTAAGGCAGACAATCTGAGCGGAGGTGTTCAGCGACACGATTGCCGAGGCTGCGCTTGGTCTCGCCAATATACAGGAGTTGACACCTGGAACAGCGGATACAGTAGATGAGGTTGGAGGAGGTGCAAGTGAATGTCCTGGGCCTCCTCCATGCAGCGTGAAGATGAGTTGTTTATAGAAATCCCATTATCCGTCGAAGGGATTTACAGAAGTCGCTGCCTCAAAAAGGCAGATAATATCACCAAAGACCAATGCCAGCCTGGCTTCAATATCATCTTCTCATCTCATTGCAACCAATGGAAAGAAGGTATGGGGGGGACCTGACAAGCATGACCTCCAAGTTTAACAACAGCTTCTACCCACAACCATCAGACTCTTGAATACTGTACAATACTAACTAGAACTCTTCCTTAACAACAGTAATATACTGTGGATGTATGGAAAGGAACTGCAAATGCTGGTTTATACCGATAATTCTCATCCTTTTTCCGCAGAAATGCTGCCGGACCTGCCGAGTTACACCAGCATATTGTGTCTACCTTCCATAATACATGGTGGACTTTGTTTCGGTTGCACCGCCTACTTCAGTTTTGCATTATGATGGTCTGGTTACCTGGTATTACTGATTATTAATTTAGTGTTTTATCGATTACTGTATATTTACTTTGAGTGTTATTGCATTAATGGAAGCGTAAAGCTGCAGCAAGTAAGAATTTCATTGTTCTGTTGCCGGTAGCTATGACAGTTAAACATTCTTGACCCATGAAAGATTTCCACTTCTCCAAATTGGATGAGATCAAGAAGGTACAATTCAGGCTATACATCGAGAGAGAAATGGACTGTGTGTTTAAAACGGACATGGGCACAGTTACAAGCCCTATAAAGGAATTGCAACCAATACATTAAAGTGTGGAGTCTGATAATTTATGAAATACATTGTTCCTCAAAAAAATGAAGACTGTAAAATGAACTCTGCGTTGGTGTAATTTGGAGGATGACAAGTTATCACAGTGAAACTATTAAATGAAATTTATAATAAGAAAGCACAAACCAGTTGGGAATTGAGACAAAACATTCCTCAAATGGGAAACTAGACATTGAAATAAACTGTGACAGAATAACAGCCAATCTGAACCTGCTTCCAAGCTCCAGCAGAAATGACTGAATAGCAATCAGTAACAGGAATGCTGGCTTGTTTCTTTAATCTCTTTCTCAATAGAGCAGCCCTGAGGCCTAAAATCGGACCCTAGGATTGATATCAGACAGCCCTCTGCAGATAAACATCAACTCTGCTGGGGGGTTTTTTGTGTACATTTTACTTTTTGAATTGCACTGATCTAGACATATCATTTATTTTGATTTTATATTAATTTACAAAGATTGTAACTACAGATTTTTTTCCCAGTAATAGAAGTTATATGCACATTAGCATATTGCTGGTTCAATACAAACATTGATTTTGGGGCAGTACAGTGGTGTAATTATTCCCAGATCTATTTGTCAATTTTATGCTAGTTTCAGAAAAGAAGCATTTCTGCACAAGGGATGAATAAATATTTTCTAAAAGCTTTTTCTCCAAGAATGTGTTTAGGAAAGGAAAGGTGTTGTGTATCGCATTTGTCACACTACAAGAAACGCAACGATGCGTTCAGATGAGATTTATGTCATGGTACCGTAGAAAATGATTGGACTTACACTCTCATTTATGCCACAAGCAGGTGGGAAGCATATGTACTACTGTCAAAACAAAAAGGTGCGATTCTGTATAATTTACAAAAGATGGAAAGGAAAGGTATCGCTCGAGAACACAAATCATTTACCATAGGAATAGTAACTCATATTAGAAATATCCAGCATAATTACTATACTATGATAGCTTGTTATTGTCATTATTATTAGACACAATTTAATGCGGAGAACACAACAAATGCCATTATTGATCTCAAACATTACCAAAAGCCCCAATCTTACCTTCTGAGGAGGTGTTCCTATTGTCATCTCCACATAATACCCCTGCCCGGATTTCCCTCTGAGGTTATCAACCATTTCCATAAAATTGATACTTTGTCTCCGATCAGTTCCATCAGCAGCTCTGGGCATCCTGCCGGAGGTCCCGATGTCGTTTTTCAGAGGGACTTTGGTCCCAGACGGCTCTCCATTGCAAAGCAGCCATACAGTCAAAGAGCAAGCCAGCAGCGCAAAACGAGAAACGGGACAAAATTTCATTTCGACCACACTTTCTCTGCCTCGCTCTCTTCTCTTCTCTTTAAAGAAAGGCAAGTGCAAATGCACGGCAGCTGCCTCCAAAAAAATATTTATTCAATCCCCTCTCGACCTACATTGAGAGATTTAGAAGAAAGCCAAACGCGCGGCGTCGGATGCTTCATTGATGGATTTATTTTGAGTGAAAGGAAAAGGCATTCTTGAAAAAAATGGCAAAGAGTAAAACCTAGTTACTCTTTTGCGTTTAAGGATCTCGTGCAGAGTCGGGTAAACCGCAACAAATGCCATTATTTTGCATTGTTCTGTTTTTTTCAGGTGGTGGTTCAGAGTTTGACAGAAATAAACGGGGATGGGTTGAGAACAGCAAGAGCGGAGCTTGAACAGTCTTCCCTACTTCAGCGGAAGAACTAGTGTGGATGCAATTAGATGCAGGAATGACACTGGGAAATGAAGGAGGAGCGATGCTCATCAAGCTCCCTGGGTGTTGTAGTTTTGCGTTTTAGACGCTCCAACGTTGGAGTCGCTTCTGTGGGAGCCAGTGCCTCCTCCTGGTTTTCACCACTCCTTGCACTCCAGACAAATGCAAATGATTCAGTCTACAACTGCATTGTAGGGTGCAAGCTGATAAAGCCTCTGCAACTAAATGTTTTGAAAACTCCTTTTTGCATTCTGAAAGGTTTGCAGCCAGGATGTTTCTGGGCTCACCCACTTAAATGCCTTTCTATCTGTAGATAGACACAAAATCCTGGAGTAACTCAGTGGGACAAGGCAGCATCTCTGGAGGGTCGAATCCGTTCTTCAGACTGAGTCAGGGGAAAAAGAAACTAGATACTGAAGGGTAAAATGTGAAAACGACAGATCAAAACAGACGGTGATCAAGGAAATGTAGAATGGTTCACTGTAAGCTAAGGGGGAGATGATAACGAGGTATAAGAGAGTGAAGAGTGTTTTAGAAACAGACATAGAAACATAGAAAATAGGTGCAGAAGTAGGCCATTCGGCCCTTCGAATGTTTTATTGCCATATGTCCCAGATAGAACAATGAAATTCTTACTTCCAGCAGCACAACATAATACGTAAACATGGTACATTGTAACCAATATAATATAATAAATGAGAAAAAAGTTCAATGTGTCTATACATATATATTATATACGTACATTAAAAAAAAAGCAAACTATATTCAATTCAAACAAAAGTATTCAATTCAATTCATAAGGTCATAAGTGATAGGAGCAGAATTAGGTCATTCGGCCCATCAAGTCTACTCCACCATTCAATTCAATCATGACTGATCTATCTCTCCCTCCCAACCCCATTCTCCTGTGTTCTCCTCATAACCCCTGCCTCTAGTACTAATCAAGAAAACCAATTCAATTCAATAATAGTGCAAAAAGACAAATCTATGTAGTTCAGAGTTTATTTGGAGGTTGCGGTGTTTAATAGCCTGATGGCTGTAGGGACGAAAGTGTTCTTGAACCTGGATGTTACAGTTTTCAGGCTCCTATATCTTCTTCCCGATGGCAGGGGTAAAATGAGTGTATGGCCAGGGTGGTGTGTGTCTCTGGTGATGCTAGCTGCCTTTTTGAGGCAGCGATGATGGACACAAAAGACTTAAGTGATTCAGTGGGACAGGCAGAACCCATGATGGACCAGGCAGTGTTCACAACTTTTTTACAGCTTTCTTCACTCCTGGGCATTCAAGTTGCCAAATCAGGCTGGGATGCAACCAGTTATGCTCTGTCTCTGCTGTAAAATTAATCGGGAGGACAGTGAAAATAGCCAGAGAACTAGGGTGTGGGGAAGGGACGGAGAGAAAGGGTTACTTGAAGCTAGAAAAATTGAACTTCATCCCACTGGGTTGTAAACTGCTTTTCAATCCATCCCATCCCATCCCAAGTTATTTCCAACGAGAGAACTACAACTCCCAGCGGCCTCCATCGCGCTTGCGCAGTGGCCTTCATGACGCCGAGGGCCGGAAGTGGGTGGGGGGGGCGGGCACACCGCGAACTTTATTGACAGTTGTGCGGACCATACAGGGTGCGGGATGGAAGTAACTGACAGGAGATCTGTCCAATGGACGCAGAAGGCGGAGTTGGGGACGGGCGTTTGAGCTGCGGCACCGGAAGTAGATGTGTGCAGTTGTTGTTGTTGTTGTATGTTCCACAGTTATCCCGTTAGGGAGTCACCGGTGGCGGGAGCGGGAGCGGGAGCGGGGCTGGCGTTGCCCGGCGTTGCCCGGCGTTGCCCGGCCTGGTTTGGCCGCGGTCCCCAGGGTGATGGAGCCCGGCCACCGCGTATTGTAGACACCTCTCGCCGGCCCGTGCCTCAGGTAAGCGGCGCACGGTTGCTATGTTACCGCCGGCGGTTGGAGCTCCATCACCCCACAGCCCGGAGCCCCTTTCCCGGCTCATCCCCCTCCCTCCCTTCCACAGCTCCCCCTCCACGGCTCATTCACCCACCTCCACCCCCAGACCATCACTCCCTCAGAAGCCCCCATCCCACCCATCTGCAGCTGACACCCCCACCCTCCACTTTCCGACCATCCTCTGGAGCTCTTTCTCTACATCTGCAGCTGACAGCTCCCCCTCCACCCCTCCCTCCAACACAGAACCCACAGAAGCATCCCTTACACACTGGTTAACTCCCTTCCCAATCCTCCCCACACACACACACACACACACACACACACACACACACACACACACACACTCCCTTCCCGCCCCCACAAACGCGCACACACACACAAACACACCAGAAGTAACAATATTCCCCCACCCCTGTGATCTACCATACCTGTGATCTGTGATCTACCACCCCTGTGATCTACCATACCATACCTGTGGCTTTTTCAGACCAATTTCCCCTCTGCCCCCATATATGTGGCTTAACAAATCGTGTGGTTTAACATATCATGACTTAATCCACAGTTGAACCTTGGACATCCAATGACAAATCCGCCCATATTTATTTTACTGTATGGTTAAATCTATAGTAATCTCATTTGAAGCTCCATTTCTTAACACCTTGCAGCTAAATTGCCCAAAATGTAACTTTGTGCAGCTACACCTCTGCTCACCTAAATCCAACGGCTGATCCCGATGTCCTAATCTACATCAATGAGATCTCCAGCAGTTTAACATCCCAAAGTTAAGCTACCAACAACTAACGGCTGATTTCCCCTGTCCCAGGATCGAACTTCGAACCCCATCGAAAAGCTTTACACCCAGAATGTAACATCCAGCTGCAAAGCCTCCCTGACTTTGAAAATCTCAGCTCCCCCAAAGCTAAACAACATCCAAAAGGCAAATCTCCAAAACACACACAATTCCCACCCCTGTTCCTAAAGTCTTCAATGTCAAACCTTCCCACATCTCACCTCACTTCCACAGCCACCAATTCTCCATCCGACCACCCCATCTGACCATTTCATTTGCAAACTCTGTTCCTTGGCAATACATCTTCCATTTCTATGACACTGAAATGGCATCCATGTGCTCTGCCCCATAATGTACTCAACACATTTTCCTGCCAACTTGAACACCGCCGTGCCCCATGTCCATTTCTCCGTCCATGTTACTTGCTCATTCTCCACTTTCACCGTCACTTGGCCAACCTTTCTTAGTCTCACTCCTATTCCAAGCCCTTTAGACCCTTTGTGGAAAGAAGGAACTGCAGATGCTAGTTTACAAAAAAAAAAAGAAACAAAGTGCAGGAGTATTTCAGCAGGTCAGCCAGCATCCCTAGAGAGCCTAGATAGGTGCTGTTTAGGGTCAGGACTCTTCAGATTGGTGGTGGGGTGGGGGGTAATGGAAGCTGAGGCGGCAGGACGATGCCCTCGTCTCCTGCCCTTCTCTTTGTTTCATCCCACTAATCAAGTCCCTGTTTTGTCACAATTTGTTCCCACTCTTTTTCCTCCCCAGCTCACTCCTTCTGCAGCACAATCATCATCATCTTCCTTGGGCATTCTCTATTTTTAAAATATTGTGCTAGTTGTGGTTCATCTGAATGATTCATAAAAAGCAGACTTAATAGGTTGCTTTCATCTTTAAGCATTTGTTTTTAATTGAGTACTCCTTAAATCTCTGTATTTATTGAATGCACAGCCAAACATTTTATGGTTGATCTCCAAGTTGATGAGCATTTCCATATTATAATTGCCTTTGAAATGTCGTTGCTGATAATTTGACAGTTTTCCCATGCAAACTAATTGGATAATGTTGTCAAATGACACTGGAAGTGGTGCTGGGCAGAATGGATTCTGGAGGCAGAGCAGGAGCGCACATTGGAAATTTGGGAAAGAGTTCACATGTGTTCCTTCAGCTGCCAGGATCCTGAGCTGTGGAATACTCCTCTGAAAACCCTCTGTTTCTCCATTGTAAACTTTCCTTCAGACCTTGCCCTTTCACAATGCTTTTGACCTATCCTATTATTTCTTCATGTGGCTTGTTTTTGCACCTTATTTAATTGCTCATTTGAAGCAACTCGGGAGCCTTTAAAAGCACCTTATGAATGCAGGTCATGGTTAATCAGGTATGTTGGAAAGCAAGACACTATTGTCACGTAATTTCTGTCACAAATAATAATTTACTTTTGCAATTTACAACATATGCAGATAATATAATTACTCTGCACATTATTCCCTTTATCATGTATCTGTAGACTAGGGATGGGTGGATTGTAATCATGTGTTGTCTTTCCGCTAACTGATTAGCACACAACAAAAGCTTTTCTCCGTACCTCGGTACACATGACAATAAACTAAATGAATGCATAGAGTAATGCATAGGAAACATGGAGAGCTCTAGACTGTTCTTCTGTGGCTCATGTAGCAGCAAGGAACAATAAGTGAATATGTTACACTTGTTTAAATACAACTAATTCTTTAAGAAACTCCGGAGATCAAATAAGGATTGTGTCCTTCCAAATGTGAATTTATGCTAAAAGTATGGGTGTCAGGGGTTATGGAGAGAAGGCAATAGAATGGGGTGAGCAGGGAGAGATAGATCAGCCATGATTGAATGGCAGAGTAGACTTGATGGGCTGAATGGCCTCATTCAGCTCCTATCACTAATGAACATGAACTAAATCCAACACTTGCGTATTATGTATCAAAAAACTGTATATAGACTAGATAAAATTCACGACCCAAAACCTTACCCATTTCCCTCCACAGATACTGTCTGTCTACTGAGTTCCTCTAGCAGTTTTTGTTTTGTCCAAAATTCCAGAATCTGTAGTCTCTTGTGTCTTTATCAAATAACATCTGGTTTATTTCTTCATTTGCACAATGATGCCTGTTTCTATGGTCACAGACTCGCTCTGTTATACATGCCAGCTGCATGGCTTTGCACTAAACAGACAGGGTGATACTTCCTGGTAAAGTACACTTGTATTTGTTGGGTGAGATTAGATTATTTGCAATGTATTCAGTAGTCAATGTTACTGCTGCTTCTTGCCATTTGAATTTATTGTCATTATCGTGGGAGACTAGCCTAGATAGAGTGAATGCGGAGCGGATGTTTCCACTAGAGGGAGAGTAGGACCACAGGCCATAGCCTCGGAAAAAAAGGACATGCATTTAGAAAGGAGATGAGTAGGAATTTGTTAGTCAGACGGTGGTGAATCTGTGGAATTAATTGCTACAGAAGACTGTGGTGGCCAAGGCAATTGATATTTTTAAGGCGGAGATTGACATTGATTAGTAAGTGTGTCAGGGCGTTATGGGGTGAAGGCAGGAGAATGGGGCTGAGAAGGAGAGATTGATCAGCCATGTTTGAATGGCGGAGTAGACTTGATGGGCAGATTTGTCTAATTCTGCTCCTAGAACTTATGAACTCTTGAGATAGGTAGAAGCTATGGAGCTATACTACAATGTCCTCAGAAGTGGAGAAAATTACATTCAAAGGTATATCTTAAAAATCCTAACTGCTCATTAAAAAAAACCATATTGCTATATAACCACCCTTTTCATTGGGCATTAGTAATTACATGCTTGTGTGGTTTTCTTGTTGACAATCAATGAACATTGTTGTTCGATAGAGTGCAGAGCCAGTTTTGGTAAAGATGGACAAATAGTACAGGTTCAATTGGTTTTAATCCCTTGCTCCATGGTAACAGGAAGAGTTCAACGGCTAGAATTTCTGATTTTATTTTTGTAACGTTTCTTAAACATTAACCATAGCTTGTTTCAAGCTAAGCATATGACTCGCCTGGAACGACATCACAAAGCCACTTTGACATTACAGAACAATATCAACTGACTTTCCACTCAAGAAAATTTTCTGACAAAAAAATGTATCTCCAGAGCTGTAAACAGAATATTAAATGGGAGGGGTGTTTAATTATTTGTTCATTTATTATACAATTCACAAAAAGTATTAGTAATAACACAGGAATAATTAAATTGTGGGAAATATAAAATAACAGTCGGTACTCTGCATTACTCAAGACGCGATGAACGGAAGGATTCTGTACCAATATTTTTCGTGAAAATTGTTTAATAATGGTAAAATAAATTTGTTGAAACCATTTGACAACTGTTTGCATTTATGTTGCTTTGTAAAATGCTACAGGGTGTTTTACAAGAGCATATATTAGACAAAATGGAACAAATTGGAAATATTGGGAGATGTACAGCAATGAAAAAACATGGTCAAATAATTTGCCTTGAAGGAACTTGTTAAGTAAAAAGAGGTAGATCGGCATGGAAGCCCTAGGTAATAGAAAGAATGGCCAGTTGACATCTCTCTCAATGAAATCATCCTATTTTTATTCACAAGCAAAAGACTTGATGTTAGAAATCTGAACTAAAAAATAAAAAGTGCTGGAAACACTCTACAGGTTAGTGTTCTGGTATCTCCACAGATGTTGGTCAATGTTATGTGTGTTCCCAGCATTTGCTGGGTTTTTTTAAATTCCACGATATTTGGTGATCATTCATGTGATTTTCCAAGATATGTTGTATTCATCTCAATGCCCGTGGTGGGTTTGTAATTCTTTATAAAACAGTTTGGCTCCACACCACAGTGAAACCTTTCCCCCAGTTATCACTCTTCAGTCTTGTATGCCTAAACCATGCATTTGAACCAGTGACTGATGCCGGCTTGGTCTCAATTAAATTAAAACTAAACTTATTGATGCAGTATTTTTCCATTCAATTTTTATAAAATTGTAGATGCTGCAAATCTGAAATTATATCACTGCTATACTGTGCCAATGAAGCCCATTCTAAGCTAGTGAACAGTATCTGATATTTTCAGTGCTGCATTACAGCCAGTTCTGATGAAAGGTCATCAATCACAATGCTAACTTGGTTTTTCTCCAGATATTATGCTGATCTCAATGATATTTAAATTGTTCTCACTTAGTCCCAATTGACAGAAATTGCAGTGCTCCATATCTCATATTTCTAGTATATTTTATTTCACCTTTGCCCTCATTGCATCTTTTATTTCCCTGTCTTCCAGACAGATCATTTGCAGAATAAATCAGAATGCATTACCCTTTATTAGCGAAACTATAATTATTTGTATAATCTCTTTTTGGTCTCCACCCTGTCGCAGATTATTCCTTTGTTCTCTCCACCCCTCCCTCCTCTGTAAGTTACGATTTACATGTTTTCTAACTTTACCAAGTTCTGATGAAAGGTCACTAACTTGAAAAAAGTTAACTCTTTTTCTCCCTTCACAGATTAACTATTTCTCTACCTGCTGAGTTTTTCCAACACTTTAACAACTTTTGCTTAGCCAGGAGTTCTATAGCTTCGACCCAAGCTTAGTATCATCTGTGGCAAATGCAGTTTGTCTTCTTATAACACCCTACAGTAACTCATCCCGAAGTTGTTAGACTGGTTATTCTATGTTCAAAGGCCTTAATATATCTTTATCTGGTTAGATATCAAATTTTGGTTTTGACCTTTTTGAAATTTTTGTGCATATAAAGTACCCTATTAATATAATTTGCTAAGTTGCACCTATGAGCTATATTTAAAAATGGGAGGAAACTCTAATCTCATTGGCACGTATTTTGATTTGATACCTGGGTTATCTAATCAAATGGTAATAACTTTCAGATTTGTCCTGCATGACAAAACAAATCAGAATTAGGATTGAGTTAAGAATATTTTTAATCATAGTTGTGCATGGAAGAATTATGGAATCAGTTTTAAAAGTATCTTTCAAGATGGAATTGGATAAATACTTGAGCAATATTTTGCTTATCTAGGGGAAAGTCCAGGGCAGTAGAACATTTAGATACTCCTACAGTAGCATTGTGGGATTCTCCGAAACCTTGAACAAATTTTCAATAAATTATTTGTCACGTAACTTTAGTGTAAACTGTTTTTTGACCTCCTCTCTTTCTGCCACCTAATTGTAAAGCCTTCTGCATGGGGTCACTAATTGCCCATGGCTTCAGGAACAAATGGCAAGTCTTGAGTAAAACAATATTGAGGAGTTAAGATGACACTAGCATAATCTTACCATAATGTTTCCAACCTGTACGATTCGATTTGTCTATGTCGTGAGTCAAGGCTCAGGAGGGAAGAGAAAAGAGTGCCTCCTGGCAAAAAAAGCAGCAGAAACCACCAAGGTAAAACAGTAAGAGACTCATGGGGGTCTCATTGTAAAGAGATGTCAAGCTTCAAGTAGGCAGAAAGTGCTGGAGTAACTCAGCAGGTTGAACAACATCTCTGGCGAACCCAGATAGGTGATGTTTCAGGTCGAGACCCTTCTTCAAGCTGATCTTAGGTGGGGGGGGGGGGGGGGGGGGGGAGACAGCTGGAAGAAAGCTGGGGGTGGGATAAAGCCTGGCAAATGATAAGTGCATACAGGTCAGGTAGGGTTTGAACATAGAACAAATATGCACAGGAACAGATCCTTCAATGACCATGCCGAGCATGTTGCCAATCCCCACTGCCTGCATGTGACCTATATTCCTCCAGTCTTTGCATATACATGTGCCTATCTAAATGCCTCTTAAATGCTCCTATCATACCTGCTTCCACCACCACCTGTGAAGCAGCAACATGACTCACTGACGCTGTACTGACCTGGATTTATTTAAATTTGATTGGCAGATGGGCGGACAGAGGCTAGAGATAGGAAGACGACAAATGCTAGGAGATAAGGAGAGAAGATGTGTGAAATGTGAAGCGAGGAGGATATACAGGTTGTAGAGGGTGGGAAAGGGACCACCACAAAGGAAATAGCCATGTTCTCCAGAGTTGATGTCTGATGAGTTGAATTACTTGAGCATTTTGTGTCTTTTTATTTTGTAAACCAGCATCTGCAGATTTGAGAATCTGGAACAAACAACAATGTTGGAGGAATATTGAAGAAGTTTACCTGTCTCTACGACGGGGGTTCGGTGAGTCTCACTTTTTCTTTCTTCTCCCTCTGTTTTGTGCTGCTCTTCTGTTTACTAATAATCTTTCCTTTTCCCTCTTAATCCTGATGCATCGACCTGTAAAATCCACTTGCAACCTGTACCTCAGCAGATGCTGCCTGACTCACTGCCAGAATTCTGCTTTGCATTTTAGATTCCAGCAGCTGCAGACTCTTTTGTTGTCTTACCCTAATTCAGTCTCTTTACTTGCAATTGAGTTTCCTCTTATTCTGTGTCCATAACATTTTGGGGCTTACCTGAGATCAGAGGAGGTTTTCTTCCTCTACAATTGTGCCATTTTATCAGCCCCGCTGCATTCTTTCCCCCCTACATTTGTCCCTCAAACAATTGTATTATTGTAAGATGCTATTAAATCCACCACTTTGGAGGCAGTGTTCCAATTCACTATTTTGTGGGTAAATGTGTTTATTCATGCTGCATACATAACCAGAAATTGCTGGAAATAATCAAACAGTTTGTGACAGAAGAAAAAGTTAACATTTCCAGTCAGTGTTCTCATGGAGCCTCTGGTTAGTCATCTTCCTGCCACTAGAAAATGATTTTTTTCTTTAAATTTACTCTTTCAAAGGCCTTCATGATTTTGAACATATCACGAACATCTTAATCATTTTCTGCCGTATGGAAAGCCATGTCAATGACCGTTCATCCAGCTAAATTCCCTCCTCTCTGGTACCATTCCAGTAAACCTCTTCATGCCAAAGTCTTGACACCATTTAGTAATAGAGTTATACAGGACAGAAACAGACCCTTCGGCCCAACTTGCCCTTGTTCGACAAGATCTGTGCTAGTTCTGCCCACGTTTGACCCATATCTCTCTAAACCTTTACTGTCCATGTGCATCAATTTGTACAACCGTGGTGAACTGTATTGAAGCCAAATTTCAGATGAGGCCTAATTTGACTCTTATTAAGATTTAACCTCGCATGCCTTTGTGTTCTTTGTTGGGGGAAAAAAGCCATGAGCTCTTTTAACAACTTTGTGACCTTCTCCCGTTTTCAACTTTTGTTAAATGCATTGTAGGTTTCTTGAGTCTTCGTCAAATTCTGTAAATGCTTCACTCATTTTATATTGTCTCTCCTCTTTATCCTATTAAACTGACATTTCATTTCACATGCTCTCTACCCGTCCTTGTAAAGCAGTTGTTTTATGCCCTCTTGGGCTTCTATAATTGTTATTCCTCAGTTCTTTGCTATCTGGAGTCTTTGAAATTGCCCAAAAACCATCCTTGACCAAACATTGCATGATGGCAATATAAATTAAATTGCTGCCACTCTCCCAGGAGGGAGGAATGACAATCTACTCCCAATTAATATGAATAAGGTATAGATTGCCATTCCTTTGTAATCGCTGGGTCAATGTATAGGAAATACATGCACAGCAACACTTTAGGAGTACCTCAATCACAAGGCCATGATTAAAACATCAGCTCATTATCTTGTCAAGGACAGTTCAGTGTAACCCTGTCACCAATACATCCTGTGAATGAAACAAAATATCAAAAACGTGTGGCAGTGGAGTGTGCAGTCACTACACTGGTCCAACTGCAGAACTACTGCACCCTCTGCTGGTAGACCTACATATAATGGCTGAATGGCTAATGGTTGATCTGTAATTTTCTAGTGTGTATTTCAGTGTTTTGGGTGAGTGCAGACAGCCTTGCTGCATTGTAAATTTGCTTATGTCCAACTTGGAAACCTCTGGGTATTGTAGACACCACTGCTCAATCTTTTCTGCTATGAAATATCGGTTTTCACAATTTACTCCTGCACTCTGATACAGTGACATTAATTATTAATTGTGCTCAGGTGTAACATATTTCAGTTGAAACAAGAAACAGTAGTTATGAACTAGTGCCCATGGTATCCGGAGGTTACTTGAGGAATCGGGGAGTAGAATCACTGGGTAGGAAACTCAGCGTTTGTTTTGCTGCAGGTACGTGTCACCACATTCCCTCCTCCTGATACTGTAATCCTTGAATCAGACCTGAATTTTAAACTGGTCAAGGCTTGCAAAGCAGTATAACCCGACATTCAATTAATAATTTATTGTACTTAAATATCATGCCAAATCTGCTGTTTTCTTTAGTACACTGTTTTAGTTTTAAATATTTCTCGTATGTGTAGTCTTTTAAGTCATGGTGATTTTGATCACCAAGGAAATCTGTTGTTATGGATCAAATATGTTTGCAGTTTACTTGCAAGATTATTTTGAATCCTTCTATAGTACAAAAATCACACCCTTGATAGATTCATTGTATCAACTTTATCTTCTGTTTGCTCTGAGTCCGAATGGTTACTTTATATTAAGGATGAATTCCTGATCTCCCAATTTGCCTCGATGCAGTTCTTGCATATGTGGGAGGTAGGTGTCCCCCCTCCCATTGGTACGAAGCTTTAGAATTATTCTGCTTGAAATTGTGCAATCTGGTGCATATTGTACCGAGTCTTTTGAATTACACTTGAATGCAATATTTATGCTTTAAATTGGATTAGCTATGAATAAGGTTTGGCTAAATTACATTCCTAATTACATTCCACAGTAGAGCCAGGCTGTGATCAACAGGTGCAGCACATGAATGATCTTAGTGTATTCATGTATGGAAATCAGATTATAATCAATCACTTGGCCCATGTTGACCAACCTGGGTCTCACTGCACACCTGGTACTACTCCTGACCCTGACTCCAGTTGCATACCTTCTCTCATTCCTGACCCTGAGTCCAGCCTTACACCTGGCCCCCTATTCTACCCTGATCATAGCTGCTTACCTGCTTAGGTTCCCAGTGCTGAACACTCCCATTGTCCCAGCTTTGACTGCACACCTAGTATTATTCCAGAACTTGACTCTGGATGCACACTTGGCCTTGCTCCTAGCCCCTCTGCACTGATAATATATCTGGCCCACAAATAAAGCCCCATATCTGACCCCCTGGACTTAACCTATTACGTTCAAGTCCACAGGTGCTTATCTAATGCGGTAATCTTTTATGGGGCGCTTCACGGACCAAATTTTTGATAACACAATTTGCTACATCCATTGGCTTCCTTGTTATCTAACATGCTAGTTACTTTGTTAAAGAAGTCATCAATTGGTTGAACACAATTTCTCATCCATAAAATTATACTCACTCAGCTGTATGTAATCTGTTACCATTTCTTTCATTTTCCTAACAAACACTCGCAAGCCCCGGTTCCCCGTCCGCATCTGCCCCCGCTGCTGCTACTGCTTCCATCCCTCCCTCCGCCCCGGCTCTCCAACACCCGCGACCTATGCAGTCGATATTAGTTTTAAAATTCTCGTTGATCTCAGAATTTCTCACGACAGCGTGAGAAATTTGTGATCAGCGTGAGAGTGTGAGAATTGGGCGAAATGCGTGATTCTCACGCTCAATGCGTGAGAGTTGGCAGCCCTGCGAAATGTCACCCATCCTTTTCTCCAGAGATGCTGCCTGACCCCCCTGAGTAACTCCAGCACGTTGTGTCTATCTTCTGTATAAACTCGCATCTGCAGTTCCTTCCTACATATTTTGTCTGCTGAGAAAATTTAAACTGGGGCAGAGAACTGCATCAGATTGGAGCGGTTTCTGTCATCCTGCGCGCCTGAGTGACAGTATGCTGGTAGAAACTGAGTGCGTAGTACTTTCCATCCTTACACCAGTATTGTTGTGGTCTGTCACCTCTGTGTGGTCAGTAAGATGTACTGCAATTACCTGGAAGATCAATACACAAAATACTTGCACTTATTTTATAACTGTTCTTGTGCAATTCTTTGGAGCCGAAGGCGACTTTGCTTTCACTGTAGATTTCTGATGAATACTATGTGAAATCCACTGATTTCACTTCAGGGCAAGTGATGCTTCACAGGTGTCTTGTTTGGGATGAAGTGTTCTCATTTTGCTAACTGTGCTATTTGCACTTAGCTTCCCATGTTCCCCTTGTGGAGGACTGTGGTGCTCAGCACCTACCTTGCTTTTCCTTTTTGAGAACTAATGGATTGGGATGGTCCCTATGTTTTTCCCCGCAAGGACGCTTTGAGAACATTCTTCAAGTTTGTTCTGTGTCTTCCAGAAAATGTCTTGTTGTGAGGGAGCATTAAGCAGAGTGATTGTTCAGAGTCTGTTATCAGTCACATGGGTGATATAGTCTGCCAACTGAAGCTAGTTGAGCCTGATTAACCTGAGCCTAGGTTGTAGAAGGATGCTGAATGGATTTAGATGATTTTGTGGAGATGGCATTGGTGGTACTTTGCCTGATATGCTTCCTGTAGATTATGCCCCTTGGATCCCTTTTAAAACTTTCCCCTCTCAACTTAAACCTAGCTTTCCCTATACTGCGGAAAGACTGTGGCGAATCATCTTATGTATGCCCCTCATGATTTTATAAACCTTGATTAAGGTCATCTTTCAGACTTCTACCTTCCAGGGAATAAAGACCCAGTCTATCCAGTCCCTCACTATAACTCAAACAATTCAGACCCAATAGCACCCTCGTACGTATCCTCGACACCCTTTCTAGTTTAATGACATCCTTCATATAGCAGAGTGACCAGAACAGCACACAGTATTCCAAATGTGGCCTCAACCAATGCCTTGTACAGCTGTGACATAATGCCCCAATTCTTGTACTGAATATCCTAACAAATGAAAGAAAGCGTTATCAGAATTGTCTGCCTTCAAAACTTTACCCTAGTGCAGTGATCTTATTGAATGGCAGAGCAAAGTTATGTACTCATGCAGTTGGCTTCTGTTCCTATTTCTTATTTTGTCCAAAACACACAGTACTGGAGCAACTGAGCGGCTCAGACAGAATCTGGGGAGGCTAGGACCCTTTTTCAGACTGATACGAGTGGGGTGGGGGGGGGAGAGAAAGCTGGAAAAGAAAGGTGCGGGCAGGACAAAGCCTGGCTAGTGGTGGGTGGAAATAGGTCAGGGGGTTTTGATTCGCAGATAGGTGGAGTAAGTGAGAAAGGCTAGAGGAGAAAAGGAGACAAAAGGGTGTTAGATGAGAGGAGGAGTGAAATATAAAGACAGGGATGTAATAGTACGCAGGGCATTGGAAAGAGGGCAGATAAAAGGGGAATTTGGAACTCGGGGATGGGAGAGTATAGCGGAGGGGAAAGGAGCAGGGTGATGGGGGTGGGAGATGGTTGGAGAAATGTGAACGATCCGGATGGGGAGCATGTTTTAAAAAAATTAAAATGACGATGGCTATATTACTTGAAGTTTGAGAATTCAATGTTCAAACCATTTGGTTGTAAACTATCCTAGCTGAATTTGAGATGTTGTTCCACCAGTTTGTATGTTGCCTCATTCTTGCAATGGAGCAGGTCAAGGACAAAAGTTTCTGTCTGATAATAGGAAGGGGAGTTAAAATGGTTAACAGCCAGGTGATCCAGCATGTTCTTGGTGTCGCCCTATCTAGGCTAGGTTTTGCTGATGTAAAGGAGGCCACTTTTGCATCGAGAACATTTAGTGTGGTGTTACGACCCTCAATATCCATGGTCCAGGGATCACCGGGAGCCAGTGGAGTTGTTCAAGCAGGCTAGAGCTATTCCTCTGTCTACTGTGTAATTGTTATTTCTAGAAAACCAAAACCATGACAGCACAGAATTGGGTGTCCCTTTGGCAATCTGATGATGGGAGTCTACATAATGTTATCTTGAGTGTAACTGGTAGTTGATTCTGACTTGGAAGAAGGCACTGACATTTATCCTTCCAGTAAATTTAAAGGCAGGGGCAGGGTATTATTGAATGGCAGAGTTGGAAATGTACAACGTGGACCTTTTGGACTGGCAAAGAAAGAAAGTTCAACTAATTTGGTAAACTGGCTGATTTCAATCAAAGCTGCAGAAGTAAACAAATCTCATTCAAATCACCCAGTGCTGATTCTTAGCCTTTTTAGTCTAAACATATGCAGTGTTATCTTGACTGCAGTATTTATTAGCACTGTTTGTTGGTGGCAATGTCGTTGTCGTCAGGAAACAACTTTTCTTATTTAACCTGTTATTTTCTATAACGACTGTCTATTGCTTGTTCAAAGTTTCTTGTCGAGGTTTGAAACAGATTTTAAGGCCCCTTTTATTGTGCTCAATATTTTCTTTTGGGAAAATTGTGCAGCTTTTAGTATAAATGAAATTGCTGAAGACATGGCTTTAGGTAAGATTACCTGGTGCTGGTAAATCAAGAGTGCAATGTGTTGTATTTATTTTGCAGTGTTTCTCACAATCTCAGTGAATGTTTCTGACTTTCAACAGCCATGACTGAACTCTACATGTTGAGAGGCAAATATTCTGCACAACTCTGTGGTATCCATAAAATCAATGCGTGAGAAATCCATGTAACCTTGCAAATCCTGTTTAATCCTATTTGTGGATGTCGATTTGGCAGCCATTACTGCATGGATGTCTCGGTGTGGAGCCGGCCATTTAAGTTAAAAAAAAAATTCTCTATCAGCAAAGGAATGTTAGACTAAATAGACCACAGCTTTCTAAACAATAATGATTTATGTGCTGTAGGTGAATTATAATTGGATTTTTAACAGAAGGTAATAGGCCGTTTGATATTGCATTGTTGTGTAATTTCTGTGCACAAACTACTCCATGCGGGATCTGTTAATGAGTCATTTAATAGCTCTTTTGGTTGAGACACTTGAACCATACAAAGCATGAAAAAACTTGTCTTGCCAATTTTAAGTAAAAAGGAGGTATCCTGGCTTTCTCTCAAAATGTACCTCTTAACATCTCTGAAAAGGATCAGTTAGCTTATTAATGTTTGCGGGGCTTTGCTGTAGGCAAATTTGTTTCAGTATATTTTTAATAGTACAACTGGCTACTCTCAAAAAGCTTTTGATTTTGTAGATGTTTCTGTCATCCTAGGATTGAGAAAGGCAATGATTGCAATTCTAAAAATTCTGTAAATCTAACTTATATTTAATGTTAGTATCTATAACCTTTCTGTATGGATTTAAAATCATTTAAATTGATATTTCGGATTAATTTGTGAGACCATGATACATCATGTTGTACAATACCATAAAGGGTCTGTCTGGCTTAGTTAATACTGCAGCATTTTCCCTCCTTAATCCTAAAGTTACAAGTTGAAGTCGCACCTGAGAGACTTGAACACATGCTTCTATCAGCACTACAGTTAGTATTTAAGTGCTATGCTGTCAGAAGTGCTGTCTTTCGAATTTAAAAAATGAAGAAAGGGTAGTTTGCGCTTGCCAATGCTTCTGACTCTTATCGCAATGAGAGGGGAAAGGTGGGGGTGGAAGGGAGGAGAGAGAGAGGGTGAGAGTGGGGGGGGGGGAGAGGGGAGGGGAGGGGGAGAGGTGAGGGGAGGGGGTAGGGGTGTGTGGAGGGGAGGGACGGTGGGGGAGGGGATGGAGGAGTGGGAGAAAAAGAGGGGAGAAAGAGGAGAGGGGGGAGAGGAGGGGGGGGAGAGGAGAGGGGAGGAGGGGGGGAAGAGGAGAGGGGGAAGAGGAGAGGGGAGGAGGGGGGGGCAGAGTGAGGGGATGTGCTGAGAGGGGGGTGAGGTGAGGGGAGGGGGGAGAGGGAGGGGGGTGGAGGGCAGGGTAGGGGGTTGGGGGGAGGGGGGGTTTAGGGCAGGGGCGGTGGGGAGGGGATGGGGGAGAGGAGGGGCGAGGAGGTGGGGGAGGAAGGAGGAGAGGGGGGAGAGGAGAGAGGGGGGAGAGTAGAGAGAGGGCGGAGAGGAGAGGGGGGCAAGGAGAGGGGAGGAGGAGAGAGGGGAGAAGGAGGGGGGAAGGGAGAGGGGGGGGAGAGAGGATGAGGGGGGAGTAGGGGAGTGCCGAGATGGGGGTGACGGTGAGGGGAGTGGGGAGAGGGAGGGGGGTGGAGGGGGTGGGAGGGGAAGGGGGGTGGCGGAAGGGGGTGGAGGGAAGGGGTGTGGAGGGGAGGGGGGTTTAGGGCAGGGACGGTGGGGGAGGGGATGGAGGGGAGGGGGGGAGGAGAGGAGAGGGGGGAGAGGAGAGGGGGGAGAGGAGAGGGGGGGAGAGGGGAAGGGGGGGAGAGGGGAGGGGGGGGAGGGGGGAGAGAGGGGAGGGGGGGAGGAGGAGAGAGGGGGGGGGAGAGAGGAGGGGGGGGGGAGAGAGGAGAGAGGAGAGAGGGGGGGGGGGGGGAGAGAGAGGAGAGAGGGGGGGGGGGAGAGGAGAGGGGGAGAGAGAGGAGAGGGGGGGAGAGAGGAGAGGGGGGGGAGGGAGGAGAGGGGGGGGAGAGAGGAGGGGGGGGAGAGAGAGGAGGGGGGGGGGGAGAGGAGAGGGGGGGGGGGAGAGAGAGTGGCTTTTTATTTCAACCCAAACCCCCCAAATAACCATTTGCAGGCAGTGGGGAGGGGAGGAGAGGGGGGAAGAGGAGAGGGGGGGAGAGAGGAGAGGGGGGGAGTGAGGGGATGTGCTGAGAGGGGGGTGAGGTGAGGGGAGGTGGGGAGCAGGGAGGGGGGTGGAGGGAAGGTGGTAGGGGTGTGTGGAGGGGAGGGGGGTTTAGGGCAGGGACGGTGGGGGAGGGGATGGAGGGGATGGAGGGGAGGAGGGGGAGAGAGAGAGGGGGGAGAGGAGGGGGGGAGGAGAGAGGGAGGAGAGGAGAGGGGGGAGAGGAGAGGGGAGGAGAGGGGGAGAAGAGAGGGGGAAGAGGAGAGGGGGGGGAGAGAGGAGAGGGGGGAGTGAGGGGATGTGCTGAGAGGGGGGTGAGGTGAGGGGAGGTGGGGAGCAGGGAGGGGGGTGGAGGGAAGGGGGTAAGGGTGTGTGGAGGGGAGGGGGGTTTAGGGCAGGGACGGTGGGGGAGGGGATGGAGGGGAGGGGGGGAGAGAGAGGGGGGAGAGGAGGGGGGGAGGAGAGGAGAGGGGAGGAGAGGAGAGGGGGGGAGAGGGGAGGGGGGGAGAGAGGGAGGGGGAGAGGAGAGAGGGAGGAGGAGAGGAGAGAGGGGGGAGAGAGGAGAGAGGGGGGGAGAGAGAGAGAGGGGGGGAGAGGAGAGAGGGGGGGAGAGAGGAGAGAGGGGGGGGAGAGGAGAGAGGGGGGAGAGAGGAGAGGGGGGAGAGAGGAGAGAGGGGGGGAGAGAGGAGGGGGGAGAGAGAGGAGAGAGAGGAGAGGGGGGGAGAGAGAGAGGAGAGGGGGGAGAGGGAGGAGGGGGGGGGAGAGAGGGGGGGGGGGAGAGAGAGTGGCTTTTTATTTCAACCCAAACCCCCCAAATAACCATTTTCAGGCAGTGCTTTTTTACTTTAACCATATTTTCATTTTCAAACCACATTAAGGGTACTTACTCACAGTTGTGTGGACATGTGTTCAGTGTTATTCACAGCTCAGAGAAACGTGACCCTCTGCCTTCCTCCAGCTTGCAGACTAATTGAGGCACACCACTTCCTGGTTTTATAGTTCATCCCCCCCTGCCGCCAGCGGGGGCAGCAGAGAGAATGGGGAATTTTGTAAAATCATTAATAATTCTGTCATTTTTCATCGACTGGAAAAATCCTCGGCACACATGAGGCGAAGGGGGGCTCTGAGCGAGGTGGCCAAAAATGACGGCCGTAGGTGGCGGCGTTCTCTCGGAAATCGCAGCACAGATCGCCAAAACCGGTCAAGAACAGACTTTTAGTAATATAGAAGATAGATAGAAGATAATGGGATGTTTGGTAACTAGGCTGGTGTTTTCTCTAGTTAGGATGTATTTGTGTGCTTAATTAAATGAGAAGCAACCTCCTTCAAATAAAATGTGAGACATTCCTTTTGATATTTCAGAGAATAAATTTATTGACTTTGATTCTATTATCTTACTATAGTCATCCTGAGCAGTCACATTAGCAGAACATTAGCAATTAAATTAAGATAAAATGTTTTGTGTTTTAATTTTACTTCTGTGGTTTAATTCACATAAGTTTTCTCTTTATTTTATAGGGAAGCACCGTCGCACTTTTAGACTGAAATGACAGCAACTGCACTTCGGATAGGGGACCAAATAATCCTTGAAGAGGATTACGATGAAAACTACATCGCTAGTGAACAAGGTATTTGAACTCCCGTTTGCGATGTACGCATGCTTGCTGATTGAATCTTACACCCCACAAACAGCAGATGGATGAAGGTGTGGTAATAAAACTCGCTGGGCAAGAAAGACCAAAGGTTGTTTCCTTCACTGTATTTGTCCAAAAGCGGAACTGCACGGATAAGGTACATGTCGCTGAGGTTGGTTTATAATTAGCGTTTGGACTTGATTGATATTTAATGCACATATTGCCAGTACCTCTGCAGCCCATGTATCGCAAAGATATATGTTTGACAATTGCTTCAATGGCATTACCTTAACGGTAGCATAACTGAGAAGTGAGAATCAATGCAACTGCACTGTGAAATCTGGAATGAAAATAGAAAATAGTGGAAAAGCTCCACATGGTAGGCAATAAAATTAATAAACTACTGCAAATGCTTAAAATATAAAAATAGTTTTTCCGGCATTTTCGTTGAGATTCAAATACGAGATGGCATAGGTTTAAGGTGAGAGGGGCAAAGTTTAAAGGAGATGCAGGACAAGTTTTGTTTTTACACAGAGGGTGTTGAATGCCTGGACCGCACTGTTGGTGGTTGAACAAGATACATTAACGGCATTTAGAAGACTTTTGGATAGGCATATAGATATGCAGGGAATGGAGGGATGTGGGTTATGTGCAGGTAGATAAGTGATGGTTTGGGCATTGTGGCTCGAGGAGACTGTTTTTGTCCTGTATGTCCCACCTATGTGGGATTTGGAAATAGTTTGTGGAATTAGAATTTTAATTGGGGCACGTACCTCATTCTCATTGACTGTGCTCCCTTGAAAAGTTTATTTTCCAAACTCCGTGGTCATCAGCAATAATTAAGAAACCTGATCGAGGGGGAGGCAGCTGTCCCACTAATTAACATGCATATTGAGGTTGCCTTTCCTACAAATTGGGCCGAATTTTGCATTTGCCTGCACACTTGTGCAGATGAGATTTGTGTCATTCTGTTGCTTATGGGTCAGTCCCACTTAGGCGATTTTTCGGCGGACTGCCAGCGACTGTCACGTTGCTGGCAGTCGCCTGAAAAACCGGCAACTGGAACGACGACTGTAAGAGTGGAACGGACACGCGCCAAGTCAAACAAACACACACCGCGATGAACAGGAAGGTTGGCGGTGTAAAAAGACGGCTAAAGCACAGTGTACGGTAAGTCCTTTAAAAGAGGGGGGGAGAGAGGGGGAGAAGGAGTGGAGACAACTTTTAATAAGCCAGAGATACACGGCTGTGAAGCTCGGCAGACATTTAACATTACCGTTTAAGAAGGAACTGCAGGTGCTGGAAAATCGAAGGTAGACAAAAGTGCAGGAGAAACTCAGCGGGTGCAGCAGCATCTATGGAGCGAAGGAAATAGGCAACGTTTCGGGCCGAAACCCTTCTTCAGACCCAGGAGGGTTTCGGCCCGAAACGTTGCCTATTTCCTTCATTTAACATTACCGGTCGGTTATCCTTGGTTCTGAAAACTACTTTATCCCAATGAGCCAATGAAATTCACCGGTCAGCTCCATGTGAAATCTGGATCGGATCTTCACAATGAATGGCAGGGCCTTGGGAATGTTGTAGAGCAGAAAGATCCAGGAGAGAAGGTACATACGTCCCTAAAAGTGGCATCGCGGGTAGATCTGTTAGTCAAGAAGGTTTTTGGTACATTGATCTTCATCAGTCAGTGTATTGAGTATAGAAGTTGTGATGTTATTTTACAGTTTTACAGTTTTGATCACCCTGCTACAGGAAGGGTTAGGTTAAGTTGGAAAGAGTGCAGAGAAGATTGACAAGAATGTTGCTAGGCCTTGAGGGCCTGATTTATAGGAAGAAGTTGAGCATCAAGGCCTTATTCCGGCGGGAGTGCGGGAGGCTGAGGTGTGATCTTATAGAGGTGCGTAAAATCATGAGGGAAATAGATAGGGTGATGCACGGAGTCTTTTACCCAGAGTAGGGGAATCGAGAACCAGAGGACATAGGTTGAAGGTAAGAGTGGAAAGATTTAATAGGAATCTGAAAGGCAACTTTTTCACACAGAGAGTGATGGGTGTATGGAACGAGATGCCTGACATATTATCACAACATTTAAAAGCCATTTTGACGGTACATGGATAGGAAAGATTTAAAGGGAAATTGGCAGAACATGGGCAGGTGGAACTAGCGTAGATGGAGCATCTTAGTCGGCATGGGCAAGTTGGGCCAGAGGGCCTGTTTTAGTCCTGAACTACTCCATGACTCCATTTGAACTAATATTGGTCTTTGAATAAATACAACATCTGAGAGTCTGTTCTTATGGCTGAAGGAAGATTGTTGGCCAGGACAAACTACTCTCCCTCACTTTCTGTAATTACAAAAAACACCTGTCAAACACCTGATGTGTCTTTTTCTATTAAATGGTTATTCGAAATGGAGCTAATGACAGCTAGGCATGCAGCAGATAATTCAGAATTTATTGTTCAACTCCCAGTGATGCAGACGGGAACTAAATTAAGTAAATACCATTTTGCCTTGCAGATCAACATTTGCAATTAAATGATCACTGGAGCAGCCACTAATAACTTATGGCCTTCAAATAGTATTCTATTTTGAGACAAAGGTAGACACAAAGTGCTGGAGAAATTCAGCAGGTCACACAGCATCTCTGGAGGAAAAGGATGTGTAACATTTTGGGTCTGGCCCCTTCTTACCCGAAAAGTCTCCCATCCTTTTTCTCCAGAGATGCTGCCTGACCCGCTGAGTTACTCGAGCTCTTTGTGTTTATCTTTGGTATAAACCAGCATCTGCAGTTCTCTGTTTCTACTTTGTGTCAAAATTGGCCTTAATGTTGTATGTTGTTATGGTTAATCAGGCAAGAGCTGTGGTCCACTGAATGCAGTTGTGCAGTGATTTTATGTGCCATACTTTATTGGTTCCGTTTTCTTTTGAAAGCAAAATTTAAACTCAAAACTATGAAGCAAATAATTGGTGGAGGCATAGAGGTATTGCTGGAGGCTCTAACTGATATTAGCAATTTTCTTTATCATTAAAGGAACATTCAGTCTTGGACCAGACCCTGTAACCAAGAATGGTAGTGGAAGGGAAAAGAGAAATTTAAAAGGCCGAGCTATTTGAAAAAAATAATGCCAATGAACTGTAGCTGAATAAATATAACTAATGATCTTATGGTACCGATTCTGCACTGAAATGAATTCAAGCTGCTCTCTCTAAATCTCACACTACACTTGCACTGATTATTCGTGTTTATGATGCTACATTCGTACAAGTGAAGCCTTACTAATCACCACAGCAAATCAGCTGAACTCTAATCCAATCTGTTTCAAGGCTGAGTCTTAACTTCTTCTGCATTGCTGCTCTTTAACAGTTAGGCTTTTAAAATAGCAGGCTTCATCAATGACTTCATCAATGCTTCTTGCAACTTATCTTTGTAGATATTGTATCAATTCTTGTATTTCTCAAACCAAATCATCTCTTGCTGCACATTAATATTTCCATAAAATTTAGAGAGAAGGCCATGTTTGGGTACATTAATGGAAATGAATAGAGATTCCATACAGGTACCAACCCATTGGCTGTGAAATCCTTCGGAATGCTATGAAGATGTGAAATTGGCTTAAAAAGAACATATTTCATGACCAATAATGATGTGTAAGCATTTTAAAAACAATATGAGTTCCTGATATTAACTGCTTGGGCATTGTCTCCTTGTTGCCTTTAATTTAAATGTGCAGTTGTAAATAGCTCGTTCTAAGCTCCCCCCCCCCCTCCAGTCTAGTTTCAGTCAATAAAATACTGAGTCAAGCACTTGCGCAACTAAACTTTATTTTGGAAAAACACAATAACAGTTCCCCTCTACTATACCCAACCACCGCGGGTTCGATCCTTGTATCTGCTTGGCCAAGCCCTTCTGGCCGCGTGCAAGAAGAGACACTCCAAAAGGTCACGCAGTCCCAAGCGTTCTTCCAGATGATCGACATCGGACCTCATGGGAGCTACCTTTTATAGGCCCTCGAACCATGGGGCTGAACCACATGGGGTGGTGTCTCTACAGTCCAATAACAAATATCGATTAACACAGTACATGATAGACAGTTCCCTAACCCAATAATACAGTAACTAATACATTGTATTCAAAAGGAGCTTCTGGAAGGAAGCAAACATAGCAACATTTGCCTAGATATTCAAGAAATCCAGACAAGGCTCAACACTTAACCCAATCAACATCTAACAAAGTAAAGCGTTGCAGCATTATTTACAATGTGTATATCTGGTTTGCATTCACCCAATCCGTTTCATGCAATTTACACCTAATTGTCAGAATCTGCAGATGTCCCATTCTTTCCCTGCAGCTCTTATCTAGGCTCCAGACAAACTGGCAACATTGTCTGAAGAAGGGTTTCGGCCCGAAACGTCACCTATTTCTTTCGCTCCGTAGATGCTGCTGCACCCGCTGAGTTTCTCCAGCATTTTTGTGTACCATTCAGCAGCTTGTCCCAGTTCTGCAGAAGGCACATTTAAATTGACCTAGCAGCACAGAAGCCTTTACTCATTTTTAGTGCCCTGAGAACTCCAATTTGGCCAGAATTAACAGTGTTCTTAAATATGTGTAATGCTTCAACTTATTTATGTTCATTCCCCCCCAATAATATTTGCATTATCTTTTTAGAGAAGCAAACTTAACTAATGTTTACTGTGCCTTGCCCAGCTTTGCAACATTCCTAAGCACCCTACAAAAATTATATATTTTCCAAACTAGTTACTTGTCAAAGAAATTGCCCATTTTAAGTCCGAACATGTGCAAGCCAAAATATTTTGTAATTAATTTGTAAACGAATATTTATAACTGATATAACTTTATGTTACTGGTATTCCCAGCATTTCATAGGGACTAGGGGAAGTGCAGTAGAGGGCAGTATTGTTCAGATAATGGTTGGACTTTAACTGCTTTACAAATAGTGATGTAATAGGCATGATAAATCTTCACTCTTATGGCAAAAATACGGTAATTTAATAAAAATATGATTCATGTAGGATTGCTATAAATGATTGCTTGATGGTCAGTTGGATATATTTATTCCATTATTCAAACCCCCCGCCCCCCTTTCTCTTCTGTTCTGCTCATTGTAACATATGTTTTTGCAGTATATTTTGTATTGCTTTTAATTGATTCAGACTGACAGTGGGAAGAAAGGGTGTGACATTATGAACAAGGCTTTTGGGGAAGTTCTTGTAAACCAAGAAATACGAACAAATTAAACTTTTTTTGCCACAATTAGTAAATCAGTTTGTTACAGTTTGAATTTTCGTTTCACCATTTTATTTCTGTTGTCACACGAGGGATTAATATTCCTTTGTTTTGCATAATAGACCACTGTGAAGCTGTGATTTCCAGTAGTGAGAAATGGATTTTGAGTTTTCTTCTGCACAAGAATGGCATAATCAGTAATACAACTGTCAATAGATAGATCTCTTAGCAATGGTTAATGCTGACTGATGATGATTGTTGGAGCCTCTAGGGGGAATATGTGCTGCTTTTTGTTTGTTTGAAGACTACAGACGTTCCCATGGTTCACAGTGTGAATCATGTGTGATACATTCAGTCTCATACAGGAGTGGAAATCTGCTATATATTTCAAAGTTTTTCATTGAAATAATGTACAGGGTAGAGCTTTCATTTTCAATTGGTTCGTCTGAGATCTATCAATATCCGGCCACATCTGAAAATGAATGTTCCATATGGTCACTTTATTTTCAGTCCAGAATTCATTTTGGGCATAAAGCAGTGATGCACAACATGCAACCTGCAGGTCACATCCAACAATGCTGGATGGTTGGTCTGGCATGCCTCAGTGAATAGTGAGCACCCATCTCTACCCAAGTACAGTGTTGGTGAGAATTCCAACACTCTTTTACAAGGAATTTTACCTCATAGTTACTTAATTCACATGTATTAAACAAGTATATTTTTCCCCGACTCAAATATTTCAAGCCAACCCATTAATTAATTCAATTAATTTTAGTTTTGTTCTCAATTGACACAAACTGGTTTCAATCCGACTTTGAGATTTTCTCGTGTAGCAAGCGATTGTCTCTAAATGGAGCTGAAGACTTCAATATCATGGAAGTTCAAAAAATAACTGACATTGCTGATTGCATTATTAAATTTTAATATGCTCTATTCCCACTTTAACCGCTGATGCCTGAGTTATTGTAACAAGTTTAAATGGAACCGTGCTGCATTAAAATTGATAACCCTGCTCAAAGAAATGCTTTGACAGCTAGTTAAACCACGTCCCAGGCTTTGAATATCTGCATGTTTCTATTATTCAGAAATATTTTTAAAAAACACATTTAAAACTATTTAAAATAGCATAATAGAAGTATCTATTTCAAAAAGACAATTAAAATTGAAAAAAATGACAACCAAAAAAAACTAAAAAACATTTAAATACATTGAATTCAACTCAAAATATAAATGTTACTTCCCCTTCAGAGCCGTTGATCTGCAGCGAAGTGCTTGGAGCTGCTAAACCTGTACTGGTACAATGCACAGCGTAAGTGCTGTGAAACAACAGAAAGTCAGTCTTGTGTCATCGAACTCCATGAGTTTTCACGTTGTGCGAGTAGACCTCAGAAATGATTTGGATTGTCAACCTGCCCCTCTTGCAAAAACACAATGTGAGCATAACTGTCTTAAAGTTTTAGATGACTAAATAATGAAAGAAGGATAATATCGAGTAACCTCAGTAAATATCGATTCATATCATGACATGTTGGAGATGAATGCATTAACTCTGAATGTTATCCTTTGTTCATTTGGAGACATCCAATTGCCATGGTATCCCATCAGAGTTTCACAATACTCAACATTCATGTGCACTGTGGTACCTCTATACTTTCACAAAAAATTATTACCTCTTTATATGTAACTTTTCTTTTTCAGAAATCCATGAATATGCCCGGGAGATTGGAATTGACCCTGAAACTGAACCAGAGTTGATGTGGTTAGCCAGGGAAGGCATAGTGGCACCTTTACCCCAGGAATGGAAACCTTGGTAAGATGGCAGTAGATTTCACAGTTTGGGATATGATTTCAGTAAGGAATAAAGATGCATATGAAATTTTAGTGGCCATTTGGGCCATTATTTAACTTTCATTGTGTTCAGAAGAACTTGATTCCTGTGTAGACCTATTTTCTATTTTGCTATCTTTTTGCCTCTAAAAGACAAAGAGTGTTCCAGCTTACTTAAATATTATTCCATATGAACGAGGGTTATTTTGATATTTCATTTTATCTTTTTTGTTCATCCAATTTATACTTTACTATTCTATTACAAATTATTGGATACAGTGCACTGTGCCGAAAAAAACATTTTGAAGAATGTCTCATTGTAAAATATCTACTGTCTCCTATTTTGTATGCATCATTTATTTTTATCAGATCCTAACTAAACAATGCAATTTACAAAGTTCTGCAAGATCGCTTCCATTGAAGATATAAAGGGAGAGCTACAGAGCAAAGAGTGAAAGTGGTTGGATGGGGGGAGTTTGAACAATGTTTCTAAATTGGTTGTGAATGCACCATGTGTTTGAAGGAAATAGAGTCCTATAGACCTTTTTTCAATGTCTGCATTTTAACCAGTTTATTAAAACAATGCATGTTACCTCGAACAAAAAGTAATGTGAAACAAATGTTGGCAGTCCAGGGTTCGCTTGGCAAAAAATAAAAACAGCTGCTGCCTGATGATTAAATGCCACGTAGCACACAGGAGCCATTTATTCTTTTGTGCACTCGGGGCTACCGACATTTATTGCTTAATTATAGGATTCTGCGAAGAGTAGGCAGTGTTTGTTTAATCATAAATGAACCATTTTAAAGTTCAGTAGAGCCTACATAAAAATCAGCTTTAATAAGGTCATAATCCACTTAAGGAAATTTTGATCTAAAATATGGTATCTTTATATTGTGATGAATTGGTCTTCAATGACAATCCATTAAAGTTTGATCTAAAATTTAAATTTCTTTCGTAAATTAACTTTTTAAAAGTGGTTGTGTTTCAATTAAACTAAATCTTTAATGAATTGTCATTAAGGATATCTTTCTCTGTCATCTTTTTGTCAGGGAACAGAAACAAGCTGCTTGGCCAGTGAAGCTTTTTCAAAAATTATAGTGATGGTGCTTCTCACTGAACTCTAGATGCTCAGCTTTTTCTGTTTGGACTAATGTGATCAAGACCTTGCCAAGAGGAAATGGCATAAAAAAAGAATTCCACATCTCAGCCAATTTATCTGACCTTTATTTGTACGTGTGGAATTCACCTTGCTTTCATAAAATACCTGATAAATGTTCATGATTATTTTGTCCTTTGTTGGTAAATTTATAATCTTTGAGGACATTTTTGTAACTTTGAAAGTATAGTTTCCCCTTTTCACTCAAATGGTACAATATGGCGCCTAAAATGTGGTGACTCTTGTGTACGGACTCAGTGTGGTCTACTATCTTACACTTATACTTAGCAGGATTATTACTAGACTATATGCAAAACAAGAAATTCACTGTACTTGGCTACACATGACAATAGAATACCATTGATCTTCTAGAATTCTAGAAAGATATAGTTTGTATTTAAATTTTGCAACCAGTTGGAATGACCATTATTTATCGTTAACTGTGTTCATTATTTTAAACTCTTGGGGATTAACTCAAATTAGCCAGGTCTTTCATTAAAATTCCAGTTCCTTGTATTAGTCTGAGGAAATAATTTTTGTCTCCATTGATGTAATGCTATGATGATAACAAGGATTAATGTTTGTAATCCTTGCTAACATTACAAAACATCTGAACTACTTCGGAGATACATTATTAAAACAGTTTGATTTGAACTTGAGCTGTTGGTGCATCTGACCCAAATGTCGATCAACCGCATTTGGTTGAGTGTAGCATGAAAACGCAGCTATGAGGAAGGTGACAACGAGGCATACAAACAGTAAAATTAATCAGGAGGACAGTGAAACTAGTCGGAGAACTAGGGTGGGTGGAGGGAGGGAAATCAAGAGTTACTTGAAGTTAAAGAAATCATTGTTCATACCGCTGGGTTGTAAGCTGCCCAAGCGAAATATGACGGGCTGTTCTTCCAATTTGCATTTGGCCTCACTCTGACAGTGTAGGACAGAAAGGTCAGTATGCGAGGGAGAGCTAGTGTTTAACAACCAGGTGTTGGTACTGGCCTAGGCAGACTGAGCAAAGCAAAACGATCGCGAATCTCAGTCTGAAGAAGGGTCTCGAACCAAATTCCTTCTCTCCAGAGATGCTGCCTATCCCGCTGAGTTACTGCAGCGTTTTGTGTCTATCTTCCTCCATCTTCAAAATGTGTATCTGAAGCTCCCAATCTGTTTTCCTTGTTAGAATCTTCCCATCTTATTTATATTATTCAGTACTATTTCTCAGAATAATCTATTTTGATTTTGAATTGTTAGATCACTTGACTGGAGTATCCTTTGGGATGTGTGTCACTATTTTCACAGTTTAATTTTATTTAATCTAATAAAAACATCTTATCCCGCTTGCTCTTTACCATTACTAAACAGAAAACTCTAAATACTAAATCGGTCACGCAAGATCTGTGAAGACAGGAACAGAGTTAATTTTTCAAAGAAATTACCTTTCATCAGCACTGATAAATGATCATCAACCTGAAATATTAACTCTGCATCCAGCATTCATATTTACAGTATTTTGCTTTCAGATTTATGTTTATCAAGGATGTTTAGCACAGTATATGTAGGAGCATAAGCAAGATTTATAATGGCTTTTTGAATATAATTGGAAAATAATATTTTTAAATGAATGCTTTACTTTTCTCGAGGTAGCCAAGACGTCACAGGTGATGTCTATTACTTTAATTTTGTATCGGGCCAGTCAACCTGGGACCATCCATGTGATGAGCAATACCGAAACCTGGTTTCTATGGAACGTGACAAACTGCACACTCCAGGTGGAAGCAAAAAGAAAGAAAAGAAAAAGAAGAAAGAGAAGAAGGAGAAGAAAGAAAAAGATCCACTTAATATGGTAATAATCCACTTAATATTAATACAGTATGTTTTTCTACGTAGAGCAAAATGTATAGAAATCCTATCTTTTTAAGCTTATTTTTCTTCTCCTGAGGCCATTGATTCCTGTTGCATTTGGTTTGTTTTTCTGACTACCATCTTGAGCAAATGCACATACATGAGCTTTCAGAATAAATAAGAGCTAGTTTATTTGCCAGATTCATCCGCTATTCGCACTTGCAAACTCATAGAATTATAATTTTGGAATGGGAACCCAGCAATTTGTGCTGCCCTGTCTTTCCTACCTCTAGGCACACCGGCTAATTGTAACTTGGCATTGACTGAAGTAATTTGGCACGGCCATGATTACATTTGTGGTGGGTAAATACCACTGCAACCATTTGGGCAGATTCTACTGTTACTCTTTTGCATCTTTGCTGTATCTGTACGTGCGCCTTGTTGCTATGGTTCAGCTCTTCATTGTATAAGTGGGACGAGCGATCAGTCACATTCTTTCTTAAGGCTCTTTTGATGCACTAAAGTTTAATGTAATTGAAATCTACATGTAGTTATTATGCATCATAGCTTTAACATCCTCTTCAGCATTTACTGCAACTATTTCAGCTACCACTAGCACTCCAGTAATTTCCATAGTGAATATTTAATCAAGAGTAACTTAACCATTAATTTCCAGAAGGTAAGGGCACACTAATGTTTGTTTTTTCATTGAAGAAATCTTACAAAATTTGGTGTAAATAGTATCATACCATTTGGGATAAATTATATCATAAAGTATGAGAAAAATGCTGTGTGGGGCTTTTTCACACTTGTACATTATTGGAAGTGTTAAAATATGGTTTTAAAATATTTAAAACGTGTTGAACTGTAATAGCCTGAAAACAAGCTTGTTAAAAAAAGTATATTTTTGTATTCAGATCAGAAATATGAAAATGCGTTTTATGAATGGGGTGAGAAACAGTGAAAGGAAAAATAATCTTTTCGTAGCAAGAGAATGACATCAATGGTGTTTAATAGTATGGATAGTTTGCATTTCCTTGCACATCTGTTAGGGTTTTTGTGCTTGAATCATATACTTTTAAAATACAATACACATGGGATAAGTAAACTCAGTAACATGCATTAGTAAAGTGTCCGGGTTTTCTCCACTTCGTAACCTGGAACATTATTGTACACTATCCTATTATTTCAAATAATTTTCATATTCTTTAGGGTTGCACACACAAGAATGGCTTGTTTAGGTCCACTTACAGTATGGGAGGGCAGGAGTGCTGCAAAGAATCTTTATTAGTATTCTCATCAAAATAATAATAACGTGGAAGATGTAGTGTTATTCCCAGGTGGGACACAAAATATTTAAAATACATCCTAGGTTAACTTCACTTTGTTTTTAAGCCTTTTTTTTTATCCTTTGTTTAGGGAAGCCAGTTAGAAGCAGGAATACTTCCTTCTCCATCTTACTTTAGCGTAGCTTGCTCCTCTCATGATCCACTCCATCATTTTACAAGTGTTGAGTATTTGCACAATACTCAGTCTGAGGATACAGACCAAATAGAGGCTAGTGCCTCGCAGCCATCTTTGAAGCCAGTGCAATTCAATAAATGTATAGCCG
The DNA here is from genome assembly GCF_010909765.2 of Amblyraja radiata. NCBI lineage: Eukaryota > Metazoa > Chordata > Chondrichthyes > Rajiformes > Rajidae > Amblyraja > Amblyraja radiata. The sequence continues at coordinate 10,501,745 of NC_045988.1, forward strand.
GTAATTTCCTGAGTAATCTACAACCTCTAAAAAGGGAAAGTTGTCATCGAAAAATATTTTCAGATGTTGAGAAAATTCTAGGAAGAGCACTCCCTTTTGGTCATAAACGTCTAGCTCGTGATCTGTACAGACCAGAAGAAGCCAGAATGGCCACTGAGGCAGGTAGATTCTTGAGTTCCTTTGAATCCAATATGGATGGAGTAATCTTGGACCATTTAACAAATAAAGAACCAGCTAACATACCAAAGAAGCCAATAGTAGAATATAAAGCTGCCGAACCTCGACTGTCTCACAACAATAGAAATTCATTTGCACTTGAGGAGCAGGTAATTGTATTCAGTGACATAGAAAATAGCAAATGTTCAATTGAAAATCTGCAGGAAGGTAATTCAATTCAGAATAATCAGCCAATTGATGAGATGCCACAAAGTAATATAGAAGAAAACACGCGAACTGAACACACGCCAGAGTGCAGTGAAGGGTTTGTAGTATTGCCAGTTTGTGACACGGAAAATTATTTTTGCCTTAGTGCTGATAATCAAATAATGCCAACGTTTGATGTTGAGGAGCAGAAAATGACGACAAAGGTACAAGCTAATCAATGCAAACTTAATACGGTAATATGTGACCCCTGCATGCCCGACACTAAAGCAATAGAAAATGGACAAAGCACAGAATTATTTGCAAATGTAGGATCAGTAAATGCCACCCTTAAGCCATTTAGCCACTTAAGTGAAGTCTTAACTGCAGGAACTTCTTGTGATAAAGGAGACAACATTAAGGGAATAGTGGGCAATCTTAAAATTCCTGAAGCAAATATTTGTGAAATCATTTGCAAAATAATGACTGAGAAAGGGCAGGTAAACTCTCCGAACCAGATTAATGCTGAAAATTGTTTGAAAAATAATGAGCCAAAGAGAGACAGACAAGGTGTAAATGACATCGCTGAACAGACTGAAGATTTTAAGTCAGAGAAAAATATATCGTTGAACAACATAGATGCTTTTAACCCTTGTATTGATCAGACCTTGAACCTTTCAGATAAAGAAATAGACTCATTGCCCTCTTCATATTCGTCACTGAAACAAAATCTTGCTATTGCATATGATAACTGGTGTAAAATTCCATCTCGCAAGAAATGTGGAGAGTCGTCCTATTCAGAGGAACAGAGATTTTACCAGGAAATACTTCAAAAAGTTAAAGCAAATCGAGAAAATAAAGACTTTTCTAAAAATGCAGAGCACATGACAAGAGGACTAACTCCTAATGTATACACAAAACAAAATGAAGGTATAGCTGATGGCTTTGATTCATTTGTTTACAATGATGAGAATCAACCCATTCTTTCACCTACTTCACACTGTGAAGAAGAAATTATTAGAATAGATCATGGAGTAGCGGGATCAATGGAAGAGCTGCAGGAAGCAGTTGAATGTTCGGGGTCTGAAGAAGTAGCCTTGCAGAACCCCCAATTTTGCCACCAGCCTGGCCAGATTGTCCCAGCATTGGCAGAACCAGAAAAGCCTGATGGGAATGCTGATCAAGAAGCGTGTAACACTTCTAACCGGAGTCTTGGAACTGTGGAGCGACACAAAGAGAGTAATGGAGAGCCAGCAGAGACGGTAAGTAAGACGGTTCGTGCCTAAAGATAGTCGAGAGTCGTTGAATTATAAAATCAGGCTTTCCTGTGTATTAGGCAGCAGAAAAGTGTGCAGTTCATGGAAGTAGTCATGCAGTAAGCATTGATAGCATCAGCCTTATAGTTATGTTGGTGACAAGCACTTACAAGTGCAGTTGCCTCGGGTTAGGTGATAGCATTTGATGAAATAGTCTGTTTTCCAGTGATTAAAGCATCATTCTGTGTATTGATTTCAAGTTTGTTCTGAAAGCAGTCATGAATGAGCACATTCTTCTCAGCCCAATAAATTAGTATTAGGTAATCATGTCTTAATTTGCTCACACTTTTACTTTTTGTCCTTAGTGATGTTGGGACTCTACCTTCACTTAACAGTTTTATATATTTTTTAAAGTGGAATTAGACAATAGGATTTGAATGCAGTATTTAAACTAAACCTAGTAATTTGACTAAGGATCAGTGTAATTCAACATTAGGGTCTTAAGCATTCTGATTTACCCAAGATTTTCAGTGCCAGTAATCTGCAAATCTGTGATCACAATCTAATTTGATTCCGTGAATCTTCCTCCTGCTGTGAAGCCAGGTTAGCAGACCCATCCTTGGTAATAATAATACATTTGTCTTCCAGGAGTATGCTAGTTATAACATATATCCCAGTGGCTCAGCACTTCAACGCCCCCTCCCATTCCGAATCTGACCTTTCTGTCTTGGGCCTCCTCCTTGGCCAGAGTGAGGACCACCGTAAATTGGAGGAGCAGTACCTCGTAATTCGCTGGGGATGTTTGCACCCCAGCGGTATGAACATTGACTTCTCTAATTTCAGATAGTCTTCTTCCCACTCTCCCCACCCTCACATCAGTCTGAAGAAGGGTTTCGATCCGAAACGTTGCCTATTTCTTTGGCACCATAGATGCTGCCTCACCCGCTGAGTTTCTCCAGCATTTTTGTCTACCTGCTAGTTATAACTGTTGTTTTGCCAACAATGGTTAATTCCTATTTACCTCTACCTATGTTACTGACCATTTTAACTGGAACTTTGTCAGCTCTTCATGGTTAAATTTGCATCTCTTTATATCAAAGCAAAACAAGTTTTAATATTAATTTTTAATTTTAAAAAATCATTAAAAAAATGTGAAATGTGAGTTTTTGAGGTTGCAATGAGCTGATTTTACAATGTTAGTATCACATTCTCATTGTAGACTGCAGCAATTAATTTTCTTTCTCCTTGTTCAATTTAGTTGCATCTTAAATTATTCATTGAGAATCTAAACTCTACATTTATAATTGCTCAATGAAGTTGCTATAATTTTTTTTTAAGTTCAGATTTTTTTTTGAAGAATATTGATACCAAACTAAACTAAATTAATTTATTCAAGATTCAGACCCTTTCTGCTATAGATGCTCATTGACAGCATTAAATTTTCCACAAAACAAATTTCTGCTTCAATGCTGCATCTTGCTCTCAGTTCAGAAGAATACTCTGATTGCAGAAATATATTATTTCTGTGTCCCAGTCTGCTTTATGCTTGGATACCTGTCCTTGAAGGACCAGATCACATTGGTGCAATTTTGAAAATCATTTCTCAACTTCTGAATTATTAAAATACATTTTTAAGAAATTTGTTTGATGCTTATATAAGTTAAAAAAAATCTTTGAGTAAGACATCAAATTTATTCCTCTACCCCTTCCCTTTGCTTTCATTTTACTTCACGTTTTGAAGAATAAAATATTACTGCAGTAGATATGAAGGCAGAGCACGATAAAGTGCCAAAAGCAATTCCACTAAACTCGAATCTCCCTATCCATTTCAGGAATCCCTCACTTTTGCAGTTTCTTTCTCTTTTAATATATTTTCTTCTTATCCAGCAACCTATTTACCTCAGGCACTGAAAGAATTGATGTGAAATACCTCATTGATGAATGTCGCTCTGTACGTACACATTCACTCTGTTATGCACAATGCTACTTTCTGATTTACCCAGTATGACCGACCTGCTTATGAGGGTATTTTGCATGTGATTGACAGCAGAGGCTGGGATTAAAAGCTTTGTATTCTTCACAGTTGAAAATATGATTTATTTTTTGTTTCATTTCTTAACATTAATATTGAACTCAAGGAATAAAAAGCAACTTGCTGGACAATGTTAGTAATCTGATAATAGTTTGGCTGTAAACAGACAGATTTTTATTTGATTTTTGGTCTTCAGGCCATGCAGGACTTACCACATAGGGGAATAAATGTTATGTCTTAGAAAATAAACTAACTGCTGGAGGAGCTCAGCGGATCAAGCACCTGTGGAGGCAAGAAGATGGTCCGTGTTCCGGGTTGAGATCCTGCATCAGGTCAAGATAACATTTCTGCTGTCCGGATGCAGAATTTCAACACAAAATTCTGATCATCCCTTTGGTTCCACTGATGCTGCTTAACCTGCTAAATTCTTCGAGTAGTTCTCGAACTTCAAGTAGCCATTGTTTTCTCTCTCTCTCCATCGCCTCCCCCTTCCCAGTTTGTAGTCCGACCAGTCTTACTGTCTCCGACTACATTTTATCTCTGTTTGCTTTGTTGTTACCTTCTCCCAACTAACAATCTATTCTACATTTCCTTGATCTCCGTTCCCTTGGTCCTGTTTTCACACCTTACACTTCCTTATCTAGGCACTTTCTTATCTAAAGTACCGCCCACTCCCCTGACATCTGACATAAGTCTGAAGAGGGTCTTGACCCGAAACATCACCCATTCCTTCTCTCGAGAGATGCTGCCTGTCCCGCTGAGTTACTATAGCATTTTGTGTCTATCTTTGATTTGAACCAGCATCTGCAGTTCTTTCCTACACATTTTATCTCTTCCAGTAGTTTTTGTTTATTGCTCCAGATTCAGGCATCAGCAGTCTCTTGACACTGCAAATACTTTTTTTTTAAATCTAAATTTCAGACATTTGGAATATTTTTCTTTTGCTGTTTTTCAAGGAATTAAAATTAAAGATAAAGCTGGTTTAACAGTGCTGTTTTGCGCGAAAGAAAGCAAGAACACATTTATACAGCACCTTTCATGTAGCAAAAGTGATCTCTTTTGGTGAAGTGTTAAATACCAGTGCAGTGTTTTAATCTTGCAATTTTTTTTAACTCCATGTCATGATGTTGAGTTTAACTATTTACATGCAATCGCTCTGACTCTGCAGTAGTAATGACAGTTAAGGATATCTGTAATCATTGGTATTAACAAATAAACCAGTCAACAGCCTCCACTGACTGTCACTGCTTTGTTATATGCAGGCATTAGAAAGTTTCTGGCTAAATTGCTTGCCCCTCCAGAAACTATCCCAGCAGTGTCTCTCTAAACAGTTACATTTGAACACATGAAGGATAAAAAGTCATAATTGCCTATTGGTTCTCTTTAAATATGTTACCCATATCGAGGTGAAATTGTAATTGTGTAATGTGTTCATCACTGGCAAGCACCTAACTGGCTGTACACTTTCACGTTTATAATTATGAAACCATGTTCGGTGCGTATACAGATGTGGTGAAGATGTCTCTGTTTAGAGCATATGGTACACCACTCTATACTGCACACTTGTGGTCAAACTACAGAAAGACAAGTTTATAGAGATTAAAGGTGGCTTATAATGATGCCATGAGAATACTGCTAAGGAAAACTAGATGGTGTAGTGCTAGTGAAATGTTTGCGGCTGCAGGAGTCGGTACTTTAGAAGCTATCCTAAGAAATCATATGTATAAATTTATTTGCAGGATTAATGACTCTGAAAATGTAATTATCTTGGTCTTATCAACCATAAGGTTTAGCACTACACACTACCAATCCCACTTGTGGAGACATTGTTATAGTTGTCTCTTTGTAGAACACGGATCTTTCTTTTTATTCTGGATTTTAAATCGTGTATTGTATTTTTATGTATAATTTATGATGCTCTTAAGTAATTTACTAAGCTTTTATATGTATTTTATGGTGTTTTGATATGCAATGTGTTTTATGTAATGTCTCTTGTCTGGACCTTGAGTCTGAAATAAAGTTTAATAATAATAATACGTTTATTTTTGCAATTTATTTTGCAAGTTTTAAAAACTTTTTACTCCTTTATCTCAATCATGTCCCAAATTCACCTTATTTATTGGCTTCGGCATGAGATTGCACTAAGTAAACATGTTTGTGTGCATTGGGTTAAAAAGTTGTTTTCAGCTGTTGGTGCTAAACCTACAATATGCACAAATGAGTTTATGCAGCTCTGTTGTTTGGACTTAAATAGAACCAATTTTAGAATTGGAGCACAACATACATGTGTTTCGACGTTGTGAATTCAGCACTGACGCCAAGGCCAAATGTTTGCTGCTGTGTGTCTTGGTAAAGACTCTTCAATCCATGCTTGTCCTATTTGCTAGGTTTTCTTTGCTGAGTGAGCCACGATGTTGATTATAATCGCAGGAAGTTACAATGCAAAAATCCACCATGCTTTGTTAAAGTGCCTGTGCTTTTCGTTCATTGGTATGAAAGAAAGAAACAGGCCATCGCTTTTTAAAAAATTATTATGTTCATCCAAAGAAGTTCTTATTTTTCTATTTGAGGCTGATTTAATACAAATACGACAGTATTCACACCCAGTGCTGAAGTGGAAAGGCGAAGACGAACAGTACTTCAGTTTTTCAGCAAAGGGTCCCTGCAACCTATATATTTTCGCCATTCAGAATCATGGAAGTGAAATAACCATTTCCTCCAACTGGGCCATTTTCCAACCCAAATGATGCTCTATTCCACTTTGAGTAGAAGGTGCAAATGGCAGCTGGAGTGCAAAAACAAGTTGTAGGAAATCCAAAATAAACCACCATAAACACACACTAGCTCAGTGAGCATCTTTGAAGAAGACATTTCAGAAGCAAAGCCAATGCCAGGACTGTGTAGAAAGCAACTGACCCGCTGAGTTATTCCAGCACTTTGTGTCTTATCTTTGCCAGAAATGGCCCAACGAGATAATGTGTTTCATTGTGTTCATTCAAGGCCAATTCAGAGTCTCGGAACAGTTGCTGAATTTGAACATGGTTAGTATTCCAAATAGTTGCTGCATTGAATGGAATTACTTTGTAGATGTACTGTGAGTTTAAAATTTTGAAAGGATTATTGTAGTGGAATGGTGAAATGGTAAAATTTCTTAACCTTAACCTTGAAAACATAGACAACTTAATAATTTAAAATCATCTTGTTAGAGTTGCTGAGCAGTTGACTTTCTGATGAGTAAATGCAATTCTTGCTGAGTTCCTAATAATGCTATTGTAGATTCACTTATTTTTGAGAGGATCTTCTTTCGGTTACAATTATAGAGCAATGTAATCAGTTGTAACTTTCCTGTTTCTAAATTGAGTTGTACATTAAGTTCCTACAGCAGTTTCTTTCTATTCCAGATTCCAACATCTGTAAATTTCTGATATTGCTCTCATTTTCTGGATTTAATTCATTAGCCGCACTAAGCCAAATGTTTAAGTGATTTAAAAAAAAAAAAAGAGGGATGTGAATTGTAAAATTGACTCGAAGTGTGACGTTCTCATCAGGAATTTGTAGACCAAGCACTACTACATTTTGTTTCTTTTTAAAAAGACATCATAGGTCAATGTATTTGATCAAACTCCTTTTGCGGGTTCCTCGTGTTCCACCAAGAGGAATTGTTGATGACCTATCTACTGTCCGCACCAGTGGAAATGAGGAACTACAGCAAAGCACTGGAAATGCTGTTCCAGTCTTTGGATTTTCCTCCTCTTCCATGAACACTGTTCATGTTCGAGCTTTCGTGAGAAAACGTTGGCAGCCTCTTCAATCTTGTAGGAAGTGAACAGCATTATAGCTGAGCTCATTCCCACCTATAATAAAAATGGGAATTGACACTTTTTATGACTTTAGTTTGGGTACATTAAAATTGCAACAGCCAGCTGTGGCTCTTCAATCCACATGGAATATTAATTTTAGTGTGACAATAACAAGATGGTCAACACCACAAGTACTTGTTAATAACGTAGGAAATCACCCACAGTGCTTCACAGAGGCAAAAATTGCCAACAGGCAAAGACACAGGAAAGATGAAGAGATTCGGGGAAGAATTTAGGATCTTAGCACCTAAATGCTTGGACATCCCTCCTCCTTTCTACCATCTTTACACATGGGAAATCATGTCTCAAGATTTGATTTTTTTGTGAAGGTCACAAAGAGGACTGACGAGTCTAGGGCAGCAGACATGTCTATTTGGACTTTAGCATGGCCTTTGACAAGGTTCCTTCCACATGTTATGCTGGTTTGGAAGATCACATGGGTTTCAGCACGAACTAGCCAATTGAATACAAAATTGACAAGAGTCACAGAATCTTACAGCATGGAAACAGGCCTTTATCGGCCAACATGTCCCATCTATACTCGTCCCACCTACCTGCATATGGTTCATATATTTCTAAACCTGTCCTATCCATGTAACTTGTTTGTAGTTGCCTAAAGGTAGCAGTGAGGGGTTGTTTTTCAAATTGGTGGTCTGGGATCAGTTGTGTGCAGCACGGATCGGTGCTGGGTCTACTATTGTTCGTCATCCATATTAACGATTTGGATGAGAGTCTAGTTGGCAAGGTTAGTAAGTTTGTGGATGACACAAAAATTTGGTATATTGGACAAGTCAACTATACTGTTATAGCAAACTCCAATTGGACATTGGTAACATGAGGACTGAAGAGTAAGTTCTGCTTGATAGCACTGTCAATGGTCCTTTCTGTCACTGGTGTTTATTGAGGGTAGACTGATTTGGAAGTAATTAACCAAATTGGATTCGTCCAATTTTTTTTGTGGACAAGACGTACATGGCAATTTTCTACATTCGGAGGTCGGTGCCAGTGGTGTAACTGTACTGGAGCAGCTTGGCAGGTGGAGGTCTTCAGTGCAATGGCTGAAATGGTGTCTGGTCCAATAGTCTTTTCTGTTCAAATGCTCTCATCTGTTTCTTGAAATCTGGTTTCTGTGATGGTGGGGATCTCAGGAGGAAGCCAATATGGATCTTCTATTCAGATCTTCTGGGTGAACGCTGTTTGCAAATGCTTAAATATAGTTTGAAGTTGTGTTCAGCCATTGTTGAGGATGGTGATATTCTTGGAATCTCCTTCCATTAGCGTAGTTTAGTGTAGAGATACAGTATAGAAACAGGCCCTTTGGCCCACCGAGTCCACGCTGACCAGCAATCCTGCACATTAACACCATCCTACACACTAGGAACAATTTTACATTTATACCAAGCCAATTAACCTACAAACTTGTATGTCTTAGAGTGTGGGGGGGGAACCGAAGATGTTGGATAAAACCCATGCAGGTCACGGGGAGAACGCACAAACTCCGTACAGACAAGCACCGTAGTCGGGTCTCTGGTGCTGTAAGACACTTGCTCTACTTCTATGCCACCATGCCGCTTGTTAATTAGCTGTTTGATTATCGACTACAACTCACAAATAAATGTAGCTGGGCAACATTGCATCTACAGTGCCCTCGGGCGTGTTTAAATGCCTCCTCAATGCAGGTATAAGAGAGCTCGCAGCACCTCATCTTTCCTCCAGTCTTTCCATCACCTTTGGAAATACATGAGGACCAAAATTGTGCCAATGAAAGTCAAAGAAGCTATTATGAGACTGAGAAACAAGAATAAAACTTTAGAGACATCAGCCAAACCTTAGGCTTACCAAAATCATCTGTTTGGAACATCATTAAGAAGAATACAATACAATACAATACAATACAATACAATACAATTTATTGTCATTTGAGCCCCAGTGAGACTCAAACGAAATTTTGTTTCCACAGCCATACAAACAAAAACAATGTCCTACAGACATACACACAATTAAGTTCACACAAACATCCATCACAGTGAACCCACTGTGATGGAAGGCAAAAGTCTTTTCTCTCCCCTGCTCTCCATGTCTCTCCCGATGTCCAAGCCCCAGGCGGGTGATGATAAGTCCCACGGCCATTTTAGGCCGTGCCAGAAAGAGCACTGGTGAGCTTACTAATCGCAAAGGGACTGGCAGGTCAAGGAAGACCTCCACAGCTGATGATAGAAATATTCACTCTATAATAAAGAAAAATCCCCAAACACCTGTCCAACAGATCAGAAACATTCTTCAGGAGTCAGGTGTGGATTTGTCAATGAACACTGTCCGCAGAAGACTTCATGAACAGAAATACAGAGGCTACACGGCAAGATGCAAAGCACTGGTTAGCCGCAAAAATAGGATGGCCAGGTTACACTTTGCCAAGAAGTACTTAAAAGAGCAACCACAGTTCTGGAAAAAGATCTTGTGGACAGATGAGACGAAGAATAACATATCAGAGTGATGGCAAGAGCAAAGTATGGAGGAGAGAAGGAACTGCCCAAGATCCAAAGCATACCACCTCATCTGTGAAACACGGTGGTGGGGGTGCTATGGCCTGGGCATGTATGGCTGCTGAAGGTACTGGCTCACTTATCTTCATTGATTATACCACTGTTGATGGTAGTAGCATAATGAATTCTGAAGTGTATAGACACACCCAATCTGCTCAAGTTCAAACAAATGCCTCAAAACTCATTGGCTAGTGGTTCATTCTACAGCAAGACAATGATCCCAAACATACTGCTTAAGCAACAAAGGAGTTTTTCAAAGCTAAAAAATAGTCAATTCTTGAGTGGCCAAGTCATTCACCCGATCTGAACCCAATTGAGTATGCCGTTTATATGCTGAAGAGAACTGAAGGGGACAAGACCCCAAAACAAGCAGAAGCTATTGATGGCTGCAATACAGGTCTGGCATCACCAGAGAAGACACCCAGCAACTGGTGATATCCATGAATCGCAGACTTCAAGCAGTCATTGCATGCAAAAGATATGCAACAAAATACTAAACATGACTACATTCATTTACATGACATTGCTGTGTCCCAAACATTATGGTGCCCTGGAATGGGGGGGGGGGGAGACTATGTATAAACATTGCTGTAATTTCTACATGGTAAAACCAAAATGTATAAAAATGGCCTTTATTAAAATCTGACAATGCACTTTAACCATGTTTGATGTTTTTCTATTACAAATCTGAAATTGTGGAGTACAGAGGCAAATGAATAAATGATGGGTCTTTGTCACAAATATATTATGGAGGGCACTGTATTTTTAGTTTTGGAAAATTATATATATTATCAGCATAGATTAAATTTTTAGCTTGATTAGGCATCATTAGTGCAGCATCATCAAACAGCATTAATCCTTTCAGTCCAGGCTCTGAAATTGACTTGCTGTGCTGCTTCATAAACCTAGAGCCACAAAGCTGATAGAGTATGTCAAATAACATCTTTCCTTTACGACATACAATTTGTGATCCTCAACTGATTAACAATCAGTGTGCGATTTGAAAGCAGTGTTCCTTCATTTGATCCTATCCTCAAAATATTCTACATCCCATGGTCAGTTATCCATTTGCAAAATCTGCCATTTCCTGGATATATTTTAGAAACTCCATTCTTGTAAGCACTAAAATCACAAGTTTCTTTGGCACTGCTTGCTGCTTGCTATGGTACAGTAAAACACAGCATTGTCTGTCGTAAAGAAAACTGAATTTGTGCTAACATATTTGTAGGATGAACGCTGTTACATTATGAGCTTCAGCAATCAGTATGAAATGAGATGCTATTTAATTAATCTTTATTTAGTGGTCCAAGCTTTACTGTGTACACAAGAACGAATAGAATTCTAATTAATTTAGAATCGTGTATATTGCTGAAGCTTGTAAAACGTATTTGAAACCGTTGCAACAAGATTTCTAAATAGATTCAAACATTACTACACAGGAATGTTTATTGTAAACTGTTAAATTGTTCTCTTTTCCATTAGTATTTTTGAATATAGTCAATTCAGTTTACAATAATAAATTAAACTGTTATTTATCAGAATTTTACTCTCCCCAAACTCTGATGTCCTTGGACACACGTCATTTTGTAAAATTGACCCGAGACAACTTGAGAGTGCAGATCGTGTCATTTTTTTAAACTTTACTGGGGGACAGTGACTGCTTTTTAGCTTTGCATCATGATGTGACTGAGATGAATACCTTAGTCTGGACTCTTTAGTCTTGAGATGAAAAGTCTAGGCAGATACTCCCAATGAAACACTATTTGGGGATTGGGGGAGGGGGGGGCGTTAAGCCGAGACAGCTTTTGGTCTTTCAATTGAACATAAAGTTCCATGATACAATAACCAAGCCAAGCAAATTAATTATCCCCTGTGACCTAGCCAATATTTATCCCTCCCTCAACAAAATATCAGAATAAATTATCTAGCCATTGTTATGCTTTTGTTTGTTGTGTGACATTTTTGTTGTTTGATGTGTGAAAATTAGCTGTGTAGTTTTTTTACATTACAATGCCAACTATACTTTGGGTGTACTTGCCAGAACAAGTATGAAGAATGCTATAGTCGTACATGTCCACCATTTGTGGCTGGTTGCATTCGCTCTACACACACTTATCAGGGCAGCAGGATCTAGAGAGTGACTAGGTCTCCATTAGCAGAAATGCCTTTGACGTGTACTAGGAGGCAGTTTCAGCAGTGTACTAGAGGCATTTCAGTAGTTTCTAGATTTCTCGACAGTTGGTGACATCAAAGATCTGTTAAAAGTTGGCCGCCTGACCAAACTGAGCCATCGGGGAGGACCGGGGGAGGAGGGCCTCGGTCAGGGAGGTGACCAAGAACCCGATGGTCACTCTGACAGAGCTCCAGAGTTCATCTGTGGAGATGGGAGAACCTTCCAGAAGGACAACTATATCTGCAGCACTCCACCAATCAGGCTTTTGTGGTAGAGTGGCCAATCGGAAGCTACTCCTCAGAAAAAGGCACATAACAGCCTGCTTGGAGTTTGCCAGAAGACACGAGAAACAAGATTCTCTGGTCCGATAAAACCAAGATTGAACTCTTTAGCCTGAATGCCAAACGTCACGTCTGGAGGAAACCAGGCACCGCTCATCACCTGGCCATTACCATACCTACGCTGGTGGTGGCAGCATCATGCTGTAGGGATGTTTTTCAGCGGCAGGAACTGGGAGGACTATTCAGGATCGAGGGAAAGATGAACGCAGCAAAGTACAGAGAGATTATTGATGAAAGCCTGCTCCAGAGCGTTCTGGACCTCAGACTGGGGCGGAGGTTCACCTTCCAATAGAACAAGGACCCTAAGCACACAGCCAAGACAACGCAGGAGTGGCATCATGACAAGTCAGTGAATGTCCTTGAGTGGCCCAGCCAGAACCCGGACTTGATCCCGATAGACCATCTTGGGAGGGACCTGAAAATAGCTGTGCATTGACGCTCCCCATCCAACCTGTCAGAGCTTGAGAGGATCTGCATAGAAGAATGGGAGAAATTACCCAAAGACAGGTGTGCCAAACTTGTTGCGTCATACCCAAGAAGACTTGAGGCTGTATAATCGCTGCCCAAGATGCCTCAACAAAGTACTGAGTAAAGGGTCTGAATGTAATGTGATATTTCAGTTGTTAGTTTTTAATTTGCAAAAATTTCTATACACATGTTTTCGCATTTTTATAATGTGGTATTGTCTGTAGATTGATGATTAAAAAAATTATTTGTAATCAATTTTAGATTAAGGCTGCAACGTAACAAAATGTGGTGAAAGTGAAGGGGTCTGAATACTTTCTGAATGCACTGTATAGTCCAACAACAAGCCATGACAGATGCAATACCATTTGGCAGTCAGTACATCAGCGCTTGTTCATAAGTCTGAGACTTACTGCAATTTGGACAGCTCAAAGCTGAACCAGCACCTCTTGCCAGCAGTATTTTCCCCAATAAACCTCCGTTCTCCGTTTTTAATCCGAATATTTGCAGAATTTGGTATTTATTCTTGATTTCCGGCCACGTTGTTTATTCTTAATGTACAAGATTTTAGATATTGTGGTACTGCTATTGTCACCATAGCTGACACCGACTGAATCAAATCGACTTTCAGTATATCGTATGTATTACCTGTATGTGCATCTGACAGTGTATTTTTAGCCTTTTTGATGTAATTGTCTGGTAATTGCAAATATTGATTTTAAATGAGGTGTAATATATGGTAGGTGCTAAATAGTAATGAATAATTATAGGAGAGTAATTTCATTTCAGAGTTCCATTTGTAAGCTGCAGGAACATATTCCAAGTGAATCGCTGTAAAAAACCTATCAATGAGCTTCTAGTTTGAAGTATATTCAAGATTCAAGAGAGTTTATTGTCATGTGTCCCAGATAGGACAATGAAATTCTTGCTTTTCTTCAGCACAACAGAATATAGAAGGCATGAATACAGAACAGATCAGTGTGTCCATATACCATTATATAAATATAGATACACACATGAATAAATAAAACAGATAACGTGCAAATAAACAGATAATGGGCTATATACTATAATAATGGAAGAAACTGTTAAAAATAGATATAATTAATTAAATGGATCAACTCCTTTGTGAAGGTGAAATACTATGCTACCAACATTATATCACTGTAGTTACCTCCTGCTGCCAGTGATAATTTCGAGCCTTGTAACTCTCCTCGTTGTGTTTTTGGGGGCCTGGAAAATCTGTAATCTTGTCAGACCAGAGGTTGTGCAATTATGTTTCAAATAATGGAAATCTTGGCAAGAGGCAGCTATTGTGAAGGTGCACATAAAATGCTGGAGTATCTCAGCGGGTCAAAATTTACTCCAGCATTTTGTGTCCATCTTCAGTGTAAACCAGCATCTGCAGTATCTTCCTACACATTGTGAAGGTGCAGTTGGCTTCATGATGCTGAGGTAAGCGCAGTCAGCATTTCTATACTCGAATGATATGCACTAATTCTTCCTGAAGACAGGGCCCAGCTAGGCAGTGGTTGCATCCATGCTTGAGAAGCTTTCTAACACTTATTTTCTCAGTATATGGAATCTCTCCAGAATTACAAAAACGCGTGAGGTAGGAATGTTTTTTCTAGAAAGCTACTTTAAATTACGCCACAATTTCTGGATGAGCTGACAAATTATGAGAGACAATGTTTACTGAACAGAGAAATGGGATCCTTTTGTGGTATAGGAAACAGAATTGTGCAATTGTTGGAGTGATACTTGGATGTTGCATTTGGGTGGTCTCGCATTCTGCGTGGGAGGCACTGAAGAGCCTCTCTAATCTGAAGTCACCTTCCTCAAGAAGGATGAAAAAATAAGGTAGTTCAATGGTGTGGTGAGATAAATTTGGCTAGATGATGGACACTAGGCATGGACACTGGCACAGAGTGAGGAATAAAACACACTTAAGGAGTGAGAAAGTTCATACTCGTGTAGGAAGTCGTGCTAAAAGCGATGGTGGGCCATGTTTTGAAGTGCACACGTGTGTAAACTCAAGGTGACGAATAAGGCTGATGAGCTGCAGGCACAAATTGCTCTTTGGGAATCTTACACAAAAGTGCTAACGAACACCAGCTGCCAGCTAAGAATGGAATCAGGCACTTAATATTCTGAACATTCATGTGCACAAGTTAAGAGGGAAAAGATTTTCGAGTGACATTATTGAACAAGGATGATGAAGTACAAGAGAGAAATGTCTGATGGATCAGGAATAGAATCCATTTTGTAGTGTTAACAAGTGAGAAGGATGCAAGAGGTAGGGCATAAAATGGTTTAGGGGCACATTGGTTTAAATACGGGTGCTTGATATTCCCTGCTCCCACTCCCACGCTCTTGACAGAGTTTTTGGAAATCTGAACACAACGGTTAGGGGTATGCAATATTTAGTTGGAGTACTATTTTAGTGGATACTGGACAAACACTCAGATAATTGTTCCAAGCGCAGAGTTCTGTTTCCAATGAATTATACTGACACCAGTCGGGATAGTTCAGAATTAGGTGAGCAAATGAGCTGGTTCTGCAGATCCATTTTGCACATTTATAATAACTGATGGTTTTGTGAAGGAACGGAACAAGAAGTTGTTGCAATCATTTGCCCATTTTATTCAAGATTTTCTCCCTTGCCTGCTCCTGAAAAACAATTCCTCACAATTGGAATCAAGAATCAGAGGACATCGGTTTAAGGTGAGAGGGAAAAAACTTAATAGGAACGTGGTGGGGAAATGGAACGATCTGCCAGAGGAGGTAGTTGAGGCAGGTAGTATAACAACATTTAAAAGACATTTGGATAGGTGCATGGGTAGGAACGGTTTAGAAGAATATGGGCCAAACACTAGCAGGTGGAACTAGTGTAGATGAGGCATCTTGGTCGGCATGGGCAAGTTGGGCCAAAGGACATATTTACAGTGCCCTCCATGATGTTTGGAACAATGACCCATCATTTATTTATTTGCCTCTGTACACACTTTGAGATTTGTGATAGAAAAAAATCACATGTGGTTAAGGGCACATTGTCAGATTTTATAAAGGATATGACTTCAGTTTCCGTTTTTCCATGTGTAAGGGCAGATTGGTAAATGTCATAATGCCATTGCACCCCTTTCCATCTCGCCAAAGGACACCTAACTCTGAACAGAGGTTCAACTCACACTGATGTGTCATTGATTCATTATCTAACAAAGCTATGTTCCCAAATGATGCTTTTCTCCTGTGGGTTGTTATGCCAACATCAATGCCCATCTTCATTTAGTTGAATCGTAATAACAACCCATTGTGTAGAATACATTTCCAGAATTGTTTTTGCAAGATTGAAGGGACTTAAAATGTGATAAATTAATTGCTCCACATATAATCCAGAAGACAAATTTAAAACAGTCTGCTGTAGGAAAAATTGGACTGCAGTATTTTAATGGATTGACTGAATACTGAATAATGTACTGCCTAGCCGTGTAATTACTGATCAAATTGTCTAACTCCAACCCTCACTTCTCAACATTTTATCTGGGTTATGTTTCCGATCTGTACTTGTGAAATATGCTTAACCTACTTAGAAAATGTTTCTTTGCTTTATCCAGTAATGAAGCAATTTAACCCCATATGTTGCTGAGCCAGAAAACCACTAAAGTTCCACATTCATCCTTGGACTGAGGCAACTTGCCTCTATCGTGGCAACAATAGAGGACATTGTAATTAGCAATGTCCCAGCACTCTCAGGTTAAATAGAGAGAAATTAAGCAGCATTTTTCCACAGACACTTGTTCGAGATACTACTGCATATGAAATAACAATATTGCAGCTGCTGGCAGATAAAGTAAAATTGGAAATGGTGGAAATGCTCAAAAGATCTAACAGGACTGCATTACATCTGTGGAGAGAGAATATGTTTCCATTTCAGATGAAAGACCATTGATCAGAGTATGCATATTTATATATATATATTGATTAAAATAAATAGTTTGCCTGTCCTGCTTAGTTCCTCCAGCATTTTGTGTCTATCTGAAACAAATTGCTATTTGCGTTTGATCACACCCAAGCAGGGAGCTATTATCTTGGGTGAAAGTAGGGTAGTCAAGAGCAAAGTGACTAATTCAGACCTGATAGTTAGCAAACCGATGATGTGACCTACTGGGCAAATCCAGCAAAGCTTTGGCCTAAGTATGTGTGATGAATTCTGAATGTTCATGCAGTAACAGAGATCTATTTGGAAACATGTATCTATCTCAACCCTCTGTGTGTCAGTAGTGATGATTTAGTCTCTGAAATATGAAGGGATAAGGAAGCATTCCCCAGAGTAAGAACAGGTTTCAAAGTACAGATTGGACGAGCCATAATTTTGAATGTGCCTTTCGACTTGAGAATAATGAGGTGATGAAGCAGCCTATTTGATATGGTCATTTAGCAGATTGATATTTGATTTAAACATTAAGACTATTAATCTGTGGCACGAGTATACATACACTGCATGGACTAGTTAACCATGTAAACGGAAATGGTTCTTATTCATAGTGTTTTATTTAATGGTGGAAACACTCTGCAGGTTAGGAAACATCAGTGAAAAGAGAAAAAGTCAGCACTGATGTTGGTTGATTTTCTGGCATTATCTGTTTTTATTTCAAACGAGCAGTTTTATTGATTTTCAACTTTTGCTGTCAGTTTTCCATTTCACAATAAGTGGTTAATAAAAAATGACAGGTGTCAGAAATCCAAACTAAAACCAGGAGATACTCCACACAGCAGGATAGTGAAGAAAACAGATGATTTAGCATTTGGGTTTAATCGATAATACAACTTATTGATTACAGAATGATAGTTACTGTACTGATTTTACTTCGACTTCAATTCAGGCTGTAGAATTCAAGAAAAACAGTCAATTGTGTTTGCCATAATGTGCAAAACTTCAGAGGACCAGGGAGGTGAGTTTTAACTGCCGCGAGTGTAGGTCGGAATGCAAGAATCCGCGATAGCTCAGCAATCAATGTCTTGCAAGTGTGTAGGACTTCCAGGAATCCAGTCTGCGCCAGAGATTGTTTTATAATTGTGAAAACTGTGCCCCATGTAGTGACGATTCTAAACAATCCAATGTAGACAAAAATGCTGGAAAACTCAGCGGATGAGGCAGCGTCTATGGAGCGAAGGAATAGGTGACGTTTCGGGTCGAGACCCTTCTTCAAGTGTCTGAAGAAGGCTCTTGACCCGAAACTTCACCTATTCCTTCGCTCCATAGATGCTGCCTCATCTGCTGAGTTTCTCCAGCATTTTTGTCTACCTTCGATTTTTACAGTATCTGCAGTTCTTTCTTAAATTAAACAATCCAATAGTCAGTTCAAGGATTCTTTGTGTTCAGTTCAGAAAATAACTTCTGAATCCTACTTCAATGCAGAGCTTGCAGCATGTGCATGCAATAAGGCAGGATCAGGCTTTACAATGAGTTTCCCTTTATCGTTGAATAGCCTTGTGAATTGAAGTCTTCCAATTCTTCATGAGTAATAGGTATAGGTAAATTCTTTGTATGTTTTGTATAGTGTCTGGGTAGAAGTTAATGTTGTTGGGAACAGATGGTAGAAATATAAGTGTTTTCGGTTTGTTTGGTTTAATATAGATTTTGGTATGGATATCATTTAACAGCACGACTTTAACACATTGGTACTAGGTCACATACTTCTAAGCTTTCTATCGTTCATTTTGTGCAATTGTCACAATGCTATCATCCGTGTCTCTATCTTTATTTTTCACAGGCACTGAATATTCCACCGATGCTGGTGATGGCACCTCAAGGAAGCCTTGCTCCACTTCGTGGCCTTGGGGAGTTCTCAGCAAGTACGCTCTGTGGGTCATTGGGCAATACATCTGCAACTACCAGGGGGCTGATGAAGAGTTCGCTCGGAAGTCCTCCCACATTTGGGGTAATAAATGCCAGATTACATTGTAGGTTGATTTTTCAGAGTTAGAACTATAAACTGAAATTAACTATGAATGGCACTCATAACATAGGGCGGCACAGTGTTGTAGCTGAGAGAGCTACTACCTCACAGCACCAGAGACTTGTCATTGATCCTGACCTCGAGTAGTCTGTGTGGAGTTTGCACATATTCCCTTTGACTGAGTGGTTTTCCTCCGGGTGCTCTGGTTTCTACCTAAGACCGCACCATCTACAATACTGCCTGGAGTGTCAGGCTTGGTATTTGTACACAAATCTCACATGACAGATTTGAATTTGGATCCTTTTGATTCAAAGGAGAGCTTGCTACCAACTGATGTTTTACTTTTGCCAAAGTTAGACCAACCATTCTTCTCTCAACTTTTGGCTGCCTTCAGCAGCATTGTCCTTTTCTAAAAAAGTGTGTAGCTTTATTCATACTGAGCTTCAATTACTGCTTCTGTTTGAGGAGTCTTGGACCAGCTTTGGCTCTGCTTGGGGCCTCCCAATAATACCTACCTTGCCGTAGTAGTAGTAGTAGTAGTAGTAGTAGTAGTAGTAGGCCCCCCTCGGTCATGACTGACCATGGGTGATGCATCCTGGTCGGATGCAAGCCTGGGCGATGCCATATGGAGGACAGGCTGTTGCCCATGCAGCACGTCCCCCCTCTCCATGTCGCTGATCGATCCAAAGGAATAGTAGGGCCGTTACAGTTTGGCACCAGCGCTGTTACAGGAGCTGCCAGAGCGAGGTTGTAGACAACGACAAACTGCCTTAGGGGCTCCGACTCCGGGTTTTCTTGAGGTTTACTCCTGGAGCCTTTTCCATGACTGGATATGGCCACAAGGCAGTGGAGGTTTGAAATCAGAGTTTTCCCTCCTAGATGGACTGCCTTCCCAGGCTGATGAGCCCCATCTGCCCGAGACTCATGGGGGTGGGAGGGTCTACCTTCCCGTGCAGGTCTTTAGCACCTGCCCACTGCCCATGTACAGAAGCAGTATGAACAAACAGAATGAAAATAATAAATTCACCCCAGAAAATACCATTAGTTTAAATTTTCTTCATGATTAAGTTTGTGTTGAGCAACGTTAAGAAAAACAGGTGACATTTTATGATGGCTGAGAACAGGATGCAAGTGGCAATGTGACAGAATGATTAAAGTGGGAGCTTTAAGATCCATAGGGCCAAAGGAATTTTGTTGTTTAGATAGACTGTGCAGCGAACATAACACAGGATGCTACCCGCTCACCTACTCACCTGCCCTCATCCGACCCCAACCCCCACCCTTGCCGTGTGTTCTCCATCCCCCCCTGACTTCCCACTTTCTGATACTGAACGGTCTGTCCTCAGCAGAGGCCTCACCTATGTTCCCCTATTCCCCCACCTCAACAAGTTCAGAGTCCACCACGATGTAGAGCTCTTCTTCCGTCGCCTCCGCCCCCGTGCCTTTTTTTCTACGGGAAGGGAGTCCTCACCACCCAGTGATGACCTCTTCTCCCGTCTCCAACGAACCCCCTCCTCTTGGACTCCCCTGGATGGCCCTCTACCTTCTTTAGAGCTTTTCATTTCCAACTGCCGGTGTGAAATCAACTGCCTCAAGTTTTCCACTCACCTTACTCACTCCTAACCTCTCTCCACCCCCCCCCCCCCCAATCACTCTGCGGCAACCCGGACTGGATAATCAAACCTGCCAACAAGGGAGGTGCTCTGGTAGTCTGGCGCACTGACGTCTACCGGACTGAGGCCAGGCGACAACTCTCCGACACCTCCACCTACTTATCCTTGGACCATGACCCCACAGACGAGCAACAGGCCTTAATCTCAAGCACCATTACTGATTTAATCACTTCTGGCTCTCTGCCCTCTAAAGCCTCCAACCTTACCGTTCCCCAGCCCTGCATGGCCCAATTTTATCTTCTCCCCAAAATCCACAAACAGAGCTATCCTGGCAGACCCATTGTTTCTGTTTGTTCATATCCCACTGAGTTAATTTCCACATACCTCGACTCCATCCTATCCCCCCCTGGTCTAATCCCTCCCTACACCTCACACGCTCTTCTCCTCAATGACTTCCGTTTTCCAGGCCCCCACTCCCTCTTCTTTACTATGGATGTCCTGTCACTCTACACCTCCATCCCCCACCAGGAGGGTCTTAAAGCCCTCCGTTTCTTCCTCGACCCCAGAACTGGCCAATTTCCGTCTACCAATACTCTCCTCTACCTAACCCTTACCCTCCTTACCCTCAACAACTTCTCATTCGACTCCTCCCACTTCCTCCAAATCCGAGGCCCTTGTGCACTCGCATGGGCCCTAGCTATGCCTGCCTCATTGTTGAGTATGTTGAACAATCCCTGTTCCAGGCGTACACTGGCCCTATCCCTGAACTTAACCTCCGCTACATTGACGACTGCATTCGTGCTATCTCCTGCACCCATGCAGAAATCACTGACTTCATCAACTTCACCACTAATTTCCATCCTGCACTCAAATTTCAATTTCACTCCGGTAGGCGGCGCGACTCTCGTCAGCAGCGGCCTCTGCAGTCCGTCTGCGTTTTTATTATTTTATGTCTATGTTTTTATGTAGTTTTTGTTAATTTTGTTGGGGTATGTGTGTGGGGGGGTGGGGGTGGTGTGGGGGGGTTGGGGGTAACTTTTAAATCTCTCCCTGCACGGGAGACCCGACCTTTTCTTTGTCGGGTCTCCGTTGTCGTTGGGGCTGCAACGAGGAGCGGCCTCCAACAGGAAGACCGGGGGCTCTGGTGCCGACTACTCACCTCACCGTCGCGGAGCTGGCCGAGTCCAGAGCGGGTGGAGCTGTGGTGGACGCTGCTGCGACCCGACCCCCGGAGATTCGGTGGCTGCAACTGCGGGTTTGGCGGACGACGGCACCGGGAGCCCGCGGGTCCCTGGAGGGAGACCGCTTTTCGGGGCTTCCGCAACGGCGACTTCTCCCGTTGCGGGGTTGAAGAGCTCCTGGAGCGGGGCCTTACAGCACCGCCCCGCGCGGCTTGGAATGGCGGCGGGTCTCTGCGAGCGCACGTCGGGGCTCTAACACCAAGACCCGGTGCGCGACCTTGCATCACCCGGCGTGGTTTTAATGGCCACGGGACAATCGCCATCGCCCGCCGGGGGCTTTGACTTCGACTCTGACATCGGGGGGGAGAGTGCAGTGGAGAGAGAAGTTTTTTTGGCCTTCCATCACAGCAATGTGATGGATGTTTATGTAAATTATGTTGTGTCTTGGGTCTATTTGTTTGTAATGTATGGCTGCAGAAACGGCATTTCGTTTGGACCTCAAGGGGTCCAAATGACAATAAATTGAATTGTATTGTATTGTATTGTATTGTATAAATTCACTTAGGCCATCTCCGACATCTCCCTACTGTTTTTAGATCTCACCGTCTCCTTCACAGGAAACAGACTATTGACCAACATCTACTACAAACCTACTGACTCCCATAGCTATCTTGACCACACTCCACCCCACCTCCAAAGGGATCCCACTACTGGCCAAATCTTCCCATCACCACCCCTTTCTGCTTTCCCCATAGACCGTTCCCTCCGAAACACCCTGGTCAACTCGTCCCTTCCCACTCAAACCACCCCCTCCCCAGGTACCTTTCCCTGCAACCGCAGGAGATGCAACACCTGTCCCTTTACCTCCTCCCTTGACTCCATTCAAGGACCCAAACAGTCTTTCCAGGTGAGGCAGAGGTTCCCTTGCACATCCTCCAACCTCATCTACTGTATCCGCTGTTCCAGGTGTCAACCTCTCTACATCGGCGAGACCAAGCGTAGGCTCGGCGATCGTTTCACTAAACACTGCCGCTCAGTCCGTCTTAACCTACCTGATCTCCCGGTGGCTCAGCACTTCAACTCTCCCTCCCATTCCCAATCTGACCTTTCTGTCCTGGGCCTGCTCCATTGTCAGAGTGAGACCCAGCGCAAATTGGAGGAACAGCTTCCCATATTCTGCTTGGGTAGTTTACACCCCAGTGGTACGAACATTGACTTCTCTAACTTCAGATGGCCCTTGCTTTCTCTCTCCATCCCCTTCCCCTTCCCTGTTCTCCCACTAGTCTTACTAATCTTACATTCTATCTTTGTCCTGCCCCCTCCCCTGACATCAGTCTGCAGAAGGGTCTCGTCCTGAAACGTCGCCCATTCTTTCTCTCCAGAGACGCTGCCTCACCTGCTGAGTTACTCCACCATTTTGTGTCTACCACAGGATGCTTTAATACACTTAAGAAACCCTATAGAATTCTAAAATGTGACCTTTTTAATATTAAATCTAGGAGCGGTTGTTGAGGTTTGCAGTCTCCAGTTTTCTGATTTTGTTAAAGCAATTTAATGAAATATTCAGCAGAAGCTATCAAACTGTTGTTCTACCATTGTTTTCTGTCAAAAGAAAACTGGTCTGTATTGGCGGGCATTGTGTAATTATAAATGTAATCCAAGTTTGATAAAAGGGTTTAAATATTTCAACACAATGTTATTGCCTGCCTAATAACCATTTTGTTCATATGTGGCACTGAAGATCCCTAAAACAGGTGGCCTTACAAAAGGCATCCTGGGAGCACTTGAAGAGAAGATATCCCTGAACCTAGCTGATCTCAGTGAGGATGAAGAAGACTTGAGTGGAGAGAAGGTAACTACATTAGTGGAATGGATATAATGCCAAACTAGCTGTTGACATTGATTGACTGTATGCCAAGCCCACTGAGGCAAATAATGAGGTTAAGAGAAGGAAAATGTGAGGCAGTAAGATCATCAGAAAGGCTATAAAAAGGCCACCAAAATGAGAGGGGATCTTATTGAAACATATAAGATTATTAAGGGTTTGGACACGCTAGAGGCAGGAAACATGTTCCCGATGTTGGGGGAGTCTAGAACCAGGGGCCACAGTTTAAGAATAAGGAGTAAGCCATTTAGAACGGAGATGAGGAAACACTTTTTCACACAGGGAGTTGTGAATCTGTGGAATTCTCTGCCTCAGAGGGCGGTGGAGGCCGGTTCTCTGGATACTTTCAAGAGAGAGCTAGATAGGGCTCTTAAAGATAGCAGAGTCAGGGGATATGGGGAGAAGGCAGGAATGGGGTACTGATTGGGGAAGATCAGCCATGATCACAATGAATGGTGGTGCTGGCCCGAAGGGCCAAATGGCCTACTCCTGCACCTATTGTCTATTGTCTAAAATGTCCTTAAATACCAACTAGAAGAAAGCGAATCTTACATCGTTGGCCAAGCCTGGCTCAATTTCCACATGATGTGGTGGTTCATGCGACCTATAAAACGGCCCAAACAGTTGTAAAGAATAAAATTACAAATGAAAAGAGATCATTGTTCCTTAAAGCAATCCATGAAAGACAATATTTGCTGACATCGTCCAAAGCCAAAACCAAGTTTTTTTAATAAGAATGCATTGAATGAAAAGGGATAGAACTTTATCTTTAAAAGACTGTAGATGGGTTTCAGGATGACCATAGGAAGACCTGCCAAAGCTTCTGCTTTCATATTTTGCCATTTTATGGTCTTAACATTTTTTCAAGGCATCCTGTCTATGTAGCTTAGAATCTTGGTGCCACCCCCTCACCTCCAACGATGCACGTGGCCCAGAACCCCTCCTCCCCCATTCCCCTCAAAGGATGGAAACTGTTGAGAATTAATACTCCTGTCCCCTTGCTATCCCTCATTTTGCATGTTCCCCGGCTCTCTCTCCTTTCTCCTGCCCTCTCACCCCCCCCCCCCCCCCTCCCCTTCCCTTCACCTGCCTCCCTCGTTTTCCCCTCCATCTGCTCCCTTGCTCTCCCTTTCCTCCCCTCACTAACTCTCTTCTGCTCACCCCTCCCTTCTACTATACCATTTCCTTTTTGCTGGCCTCCCTCTGTTTTCCTTCCAATGATACTGGCATTCCATCATTATTTTATAATGCAATTAAAATTGCAATTAACTTTTGGAATTGCACAATTGGTGACAATTTTCAGCAGTCCTAATTATGTTATAATGTTATACGTGTTGATAATGTCATGTTGTGCAATGGTAATAAGAAACTCAATAACTGATAAAAACCTATTTTGCAATTTTCATCAAATAAACTAGTCAAAATAATGCATTTCAACCGTCATACTTTTTATACCTTGATTTTACAGTAATGTTATATTTTGAACGTATTTTTCATAGCCAAATTTCTTATGCTCTTTTACCCAAAACAGGTTCAAAATAGGTTTACCAGTATGTGATTTGCATTGATTTTTTTTTAAATTAATGTTCTCACTTATTAACATCCTATGTTTCTTCCAGTATATAATGTTTGAAAACTCATAATTCTGGAAAGATTTCACCTGCAAGTATTTGTAAGTGGTGCCTGGATATGCAATAGTGTTTGTGATAAAGTTAAACAGCACAGCATTGTGCTCAATTTTCTTTTTCAGATAAAAAATCAGGAAGAGAAGTGTGGAAAGGCCACTTGGTTTAAATTCTGTGCCATAGAGATGAATGTGGGGTTTTGCCACTGGACCACGAGACAAGTAGTGAACCTTGATCAGACGGTTCTTATGAAAAATAAGTTGTTGGATGATGTTTCTGAATGTTAATATAAAAAACATTATTCATGCATTTGGCTTGATGTGGCTGGGGATGGCGTTTGTGGTCAAAAATAGCATCTTTCAAACTGATTTCAAGAAAGGTATCTTGACTATTGCTGCTTAGTTCTGTGTTATTATTAATATCCTAGAAAAGCATGTTAAAGAAGATGCTAGATGATTTCTTTGAGAATTTCATATCAATAAAGAACTCTTCAAATAATTTGTTCCCATAGAGTGGTCCCAATACTGCTCAGCTTATGAAAAACCTCCACTTAGACGTGGGATCCCTTGGCATTGGTTTTGAGTACGAGGTAAGTCAATGTTTCAGTTTTTCTTTTGAAGCCCAACCTCTCTATCAGAAATCGAAATCTGATTGTATTGTCTTAAATTTAATTTTTATTTTATGGAATCATGGAATTATTTTATGGATGAGATTTTATGAGATTCTTTCTAAAGTCACAGTCCAAGTACAAAGTCCACAAAATCCCCTTAGTCCCTATGCAGGATCAGATTGTATGGAATCTTTATAAAAATTATAGATGATCGTGGGAATCTGAAATATTGAAACATTATGTTGCAATAGCTGCTGATATTTGTCCTTATTCCAATATGTTGAAGGACTCGATGGCTTTCTCTAACCTTTTCCCAATCCCTGCTTTTGGTGACCTAATTTTCAATCAAGTTGCTTACGTAATAGGGACGCGAGAGACTGCAGATGCTGAATCTTGAGCAAAAAATACAAACTGCTGAAGGAATTCAATGGGTCAGGTAGTCTCTGTGGAGGGAAATGAACAGTCAACCTTTTGGGCCTGAACCCTTCTTCAAGATGAGACTAGAGATGGGGGGGAAGATGGGGGGAAGGGGGGTAGCTAGTTGAAAGAGATGGGGGGAAGATGCGTGGCAAATGTCAACAAGTTCTCCACCACCTCGTCCATCCACTCATCTCCCAACCCCATCTTCCCAATTTTTCTCTCCCCCCCCCCCCCCCAATCATACTTATCCTCTCGATCAATATTTCACTCCCCACTTTCCTACCTTATCAGATTCTGCCATTTGCACCCTTTGGTCTGCTCCATCCCCTTCCTTTCCCCCCAGCGGACACATCTGCCGACTATCCTCTCTTCAGCTGGACCCACCATCACTTGCTGGCTCTTTCCCCAGCATACGGTGCCTTATCTGTTGTTTCTCAAACCGTTTGTTCTTCTATAACAGGCACAGTATAGACCTGCATCACAAATGCTGAATTTGCCAAGGCTGAATACAACATTAACGATAATGTGAAACCAATGACAGGCGGTGTTTTAAGTTAATAATTTATTTCAATTCCAATAGCGTACTAAACCACATGAATCCAGCTTCAGTTATAGAACTCAGCAAATCCACAAAACAGCCATTTCTAACGTATGGGAAGGAATGCCATTTTAAAATAATAAATACTGATAATGTTATTATTTTGCTTTATGCTTTTCATTGCTTTGCAAATATTGCCTGGAATGTCCAATTGTTTGACTATTTCGATTTTGTTGTTGTTATTTATTCCTATTTTGTCTTTACTTGTTCGGAACAAATAAACAAATAAATAAACAAATACATAAATAATTCTGATATGTTTTTGGACTTTAGAAGGTAGAATGCTGAAAATTGGATCAAGCCATTAAACTAATTTGGCAGCAAGAATCTGGTGCTAAAATAATTTACTTTGAATTCAAAGGAGCAAACTAGCTTTAGTTGTGTGTTCCGTGTACTGAGCAGTGGAGTTGTATACATTAAAAGAAGATGAAGCAGACAGTGACAGCATGGGATCTGCATGTCAGCTTGATTTAGTAATATTGTGTTTGGCAAGTTTTATTTGCTTCCTAGGAACTGATTACTGACAAAATGCACTGGGGGTAATTATCAAACCTACTCATTAACTTTAAAAGATTATATATAGAGTTCCATTTCTGTTGAGAAGCTGAAAATGGATATTGTTAAGTGAAAGCTTCATTGTGGGTAAATAAAACAGATTTTTAAAGATGCCCTCAAGAACTAGAAGATTTCTTATTCGCTACATCACTCCATGAGCCAAGCTGTGCTCAGTAAAAACACTACAAATTGTAAAGCCCATTGGGGCAGAAATAGCCCTGACTTTAACCAAGGTGTGAATGGT
This sequence comes from Amblyraja radiata, assembly GCF_010909765.2. Lineage (NCBI taxonomy): Eukaryota > Metazoa > Chordata > Chondrichthyes > Rajiformes > Rajidae > Amblyraja > Amblyraja radiata. The sequence continues at coordinate 10,529,466 of NC_045988.1, forward strand.
TCCATGTGATAACTAACGCATGATTGCTTACAATTGCTTTTTATTCTCTCTTGCCCTGAAAACAATTTTGGACCAAAACTTCCAGAAGAGGGCAGTAGGACACAACTGGGAAACATTGTTCAAATCGGCCACTGTCTAACCCACGGCTTTGAGAGTTTGCCATCTGTTGTTTGTGCAGCTTTTTAGATAAAAAGGAGAACAAAGTCCCATCATAATCAATATACATTTGTTGTAGAGTCAAGCAAAGCCAGTTGCCATTTTACCTTCCTCCCCTTTACTTTGTGCTAATAACTGCCATGTCCGACTCTTCTTGTTGCGTTTTGTTGTAGCTACCTTGTTTGTCAGTTCCAACTTTATATACTATCGGTTCGTAGTAGCCACAGATTATTCAGCACTGTGGATATTTTTTTATATTTAAGTATATGTGTGTCATTGTTCCCATCAGGAATTAAGAAGTGTACACCATCTTCTAAGATACATTATTTTATCTTGCTATTTTGGTGATTTTGATTTGCCAATTGAGGTCTGTATCATAAGTTCTTTGAGGCTTCAAGGTGTTCCCATCTAAAAAGGCCCTTCAGTATGTTTGAAAGATACTTCTGGTATTCACCTCCCTCCCTCTGTCCTTGTGTACTTTCTGTTCTTTCTCCCTTGCTGTGCTTTGATCATGAAAGGTGGTTGTATCCGGAATAGCAGACAGTGGGAATATAAAAGTGAAGGAAAAATTGAGAATGCATTTATTAGAGTACTTCTTTGTAACAAAGTGAAAATGTAGTTTTAAAGTGTTTGTTTTATACTGGGCCACTTCCCCCCCCCCCCCCCCCCCCCCCCCCCTCTCCTGGGTGCACTGTACTGCTCTTAAATCAGACATACCTGTCTATCCAGCTCCACTGGTGATATCAGGGCTGCATCTGTCCTTGTAGCATCTCTTTCCACATTACAAATTGTCTTAAATATCTCTCTGACATTAACTTTTACAAGCTATACTGATGCTATCCCCCTTCTCAGTATTGATCCTCCCCACCCCCCCCCCCCCCCTCCTCCAAGCAAAACACCCTACACAGAGCTGTATCTAGGGGATCTTACTACATTAAAGGCACTACATATGTGTGTGGTGTTGTGGTCACGGTTACACTGAGGATTCCTGCTAGGAATGTGTACTCATCATATCTTGTCAGCAAACTTGAATATTGCTGAGAATATAACAACAGGTGCAGTGTCCAGATAAACCACATCCAATAACCACATCCAATATCCATAATATCCAATACCTACATCCAATATGTAGTTTGTTTGGAATGGATTATATTGCAGGTTTTCAGAGTTTGGTGGTATTCATTTTCTTATGTTATGTTCTGTGTACAACACAGTTTGTGCAGTGGATAACCCCTCAATACTGGAAGCTTGTATTAAATGCTGCAAACAGCAGGTAAACCTCTTCAATCAGGTCTACACCAAATAGTGCCCACTGACAGAGCAATCTATATTACTATCCCCTTCATAGCAGTAAAAGTTGATGAATAAAGCCACAGCCATCAGTGAGTTGGATGAATTATTTCTGAATTTATATCTATTGCTAACTTGAGGCTAACATTATGTTCAAGTAATTCATTGTATGTTGAATCTATATGGTGGCACATATCTTACATGAATAAGATAGAAAATATTATTGATTTTACTGTGATACGAGAGAAAATAGGTCATAGCCTCAGAATCAAAGGATGTTCCTTCAGGAGATGAGGAGGAATTTCTTTAGTCAGAGGGTGGTGAATCTGTGGAGTTCATTGCCACAGAAGGCTGGAGGCCAAGTCACTGGATACTTTTTAAGGCAGAGATAGAGATATATTCTTGATTAGTACGGGTGTCAGGGGTTATGGGGAGAAGATAGGAAAATGGGGTTAGGAAGGAGACATAGGTCAGCCATAATTGAATGGTGGAGGAGACTTGATGGGCCGAATGGCCTAATTCTGCTCCTATCACTTATGAACATGAAAAGCAAAGCAAAGAGCAAACCCAAAGAGGAGAGTTTAAAAATGCTCATCAATAGCTTGTACCCAAAAATGCATTAGGAGTTTATTAAAGAAGAGAGGGGTTAAAAAGTCCAATTCATTTAGAAAGGGAGTTCCATTCAGTGGTACCCAGGTGGGTTTTGTACAGCCACCGGCTGTGTACAAAATACTAGTCGAAGTTCAGATGCATGACAAAAGAAAAATGGAAACTGTTTAATCAAAAATGTACATTTGAAGTATGATGCGCTGGTTGACCTGGACCAGTATTAGCGAGCAAAGGTGTGATGTGTGACCTGTTATTGTATCTATTACACACAGTAGGGGTGTGGGTAAACTGTAGTTTGTAATAGGTGAAGAATGCCAGATCATTAGGACGCAAACTCTGGAGATGACAACGGAAGGTTTCATTAACAGAGGGTAAAACTAAAGGTTACAAGAATTAGGTGTGAAGAATTTATAATTCAGGAAAATTCATATTTGCTTAGTAATTTTATACAGCCAGCATAATCCAAAGTCCCCCTTAATCGGTTAATTACTTGTGATGCCGACTTTAATGTTTTCGGGTAAATATCTGTGCTGGTTTCCATATGGCAGGACCCATAAATGTCAATTATTTGATGGTGTTTGTTGAGAAAGGATGTTACCTCGGACAGATGCCAGGAAAACATTGTCAAAGTATTGCTGGATTGAATTTTGCAATTTGAGTAAGCAGATGGTGGCTGAGTTTAGTGTCTCATCTGCAAGATTACATTTCCAACAATGCAGCATTCCTTCTGCGTTATATTGAAGTAAGGGACTAGAATATTCCCTCACGCAGGCAGAGGCTTCTGAACACAGTCTTCAGACGTGGATCATTTTTGATCTCCCTACAATTCTCTCACTGAGATTCTTAAACCTGCTGCAACTAAGAATCCTTCCATTGACTAAAATATGTCAGTTCAATTGATAATGCAGCTAATGTTTCAATGGTTTACCTCGGCACAGCATTGGCTTTGAAACTCCATAAAGTATTTTGTTTTTACTGAATCATGCAAGAATTAAGATAACCTAATTACTATTTGATATAAAATAATTTATGTGCCATAAGTAATTATCTCAATTGTATTTCTGATGCTTCTGAATCACAACCCAGTCAAGCATTGCGTAGACTCTTGTTAAATATTGTTAGAGGTCTAACGTAATGAGAGGCAGAAAATAGTTGGACTATAAGTCTTGTGTGTATTGGCACAATTCAAGGCACACGGTATCTTATTTAAGTTGTTAGGTTTTTGGGATTTTTATTGTGCCTTTACCTTCGTTAAGAAGGGTTAATTTTTGTATCTAACATCAATCAACAAAGTTTATAGCTATGCGGTAAAGGACATTTATCTGATCTCATTAATCATATCTTTACATTCACTTACACTATTTACATTATATCGGCATAGTGCCGTCTTTTCATTCCATCTGCGATATTCTTAAGAATTTATTACACAGAGCCCAGCCCCTCAATACCCACTGGCAAGAACTGTGAACACCTGTGTTTCTCCATCAAGGCTTTGTAGAAGCTGTACCTAGCTTTAATACATCCCTCAGCACCTTGCATGGTTCTAGTCTGTGGCAAAGAATGATTGTTAGAGATCTGAAAGAGGAGTGATGGTGGGCTAGATGGTTGTTTGCTGAGAAAGAGGGAATTGGAAAATGGGCCTAATAGTCTGGTATCTCACAGCACACCTCAGCTGTGCTAAAAAAGTGGCTTGAAGCTTGCACAGCCTCTGACTTTAATAAATTCTAAAAAGGCTTGCAATAAATCATTATACATGAGAGACAATTAACATTACTAAATATGTAAATTAGTATGGAAATAAGCATTTAATATTCAAAGGGATTGTCATTATAATTTTAAATGCATTTCTGCAATTGAGTCTGTTGACTGACTTTGGTGTCAATTGTTTTCTTCAAATTTGTTTCCTACAGAAAAATATGATCGTGAGATATATGAAAGACAATTGCCCAGTATGGTTACTGGTGGCTTATTGTTCTATTTGATTTCTGAATTCAGTGCACAACATGTATAATTTAAGACGTTTGTTGAGCAGTGGCTTTTAAATGTTGATGTAAGCAAGAACAAAGCTTGAGTGGTTTAACTGTAATTTAAATGCTTCAATGTTTTTAATGTGTGCCATGAAGTGTATTGGAATTGAATTTTCTTTTACTCCTTCCACTGAAGACGGCTGTCATGTAGATAACAATGTGTGAGAGAGAGAGAGAGTGTGTGTGTTTATTTGTCATATGCACCAGATATGAACCTGAACAATGACATTCTTACTTGCTGCAGTGATGCTACAGGCATATTAGACGCAACTTCATTGAATATACAACAAACAAACAAACAGTTATTCTAACAGGCCGTGGTAGTGCAAAAATACAAATGATGTAGAGCAACCGTAGTGGAGTGAAGTGTGTAGTGGTTCAGCAGGGTTGAGCTGGGCTCATGGTTAGACTTCTGTCGGGTGGTTCATGAATCTGATGATTGATGAGCAGAATGGCCCTGTCCCACGATGCGAGTTCATTCAAGAACTCTCCCGAGTTTAAAAAAAAATCAAACTCGTGGTAAGCACGGAGAATGAACGTAGCGGGTACGTCGGAGCTCGGGGACGTCTCTTAGCGGCTCGTAACGCTAACGGCAGGTACTTGGGAAGACTCGCTAATGGCAGATAAGCTCGGGAAGACTCGTGAAGATTTTTTAACATGTTTAAAAATGTCCACGAGAGCCCCGAGTACCGACGAGCGGCCATTACCATAAATCTCTGAGTTCGAATCAGGGCAAACTCGGGAGAACTCTTTGAATGAACTCATACAGTGGGACAGGGCTTTAAGGCTCCTGTACCACCTTCCGGCAGCAAGTCGGGAGTGTGGCCGGTGTATTGTGAGTCTTTGATGATATTAGCGGCCTTCTTGAGGCAAAGCTCCTTGTAGATTCCTTCGATGGTGGCGAGGTAAGTACTCGTGATAGACTGGACTGGACTTTCTGTGGCCTCCTTCATTAAGTGTTTGAGCGCCCAATTGTTCAAGTGTCTAGTTGTGTACTGATGGATATCAAATAATACAAATGCCATAAGAAAAATAGTTATGATTAAATTGTTTCTGTAAGGTTGTATATCCCTCACTATTTGGTCGCTAAGTATTAATGTTGGGAGTAATCACATGTCAGCAATGTTTGAGGCATTTGTATAAGCTTGGAAATCTTATCAGGCCTCAGATGTCCATCATCTGTGCCCTGATATCAGATTAATGGCATTGAATAACTATAACTCAGAGGCTCCAACTTGTTTATTTCTATTTTATATATATTTGGAAGCAGCTGCGATTACTTTCTTGGTTCTTTTTCTCCAATCACATCTTGTATCCAAAGACTGGAGTACTTGGGATGCCCTTCTGTATTAATTGATAAGATTCATGATTGAAAGAGAGGATAGATGTGATAACTCCAAAGGAATTTTTTCCATATATCAATATCTTTTGAAAATCAGAAATGTATGGTATTGAGAGAAGATCTTTTGATTCAAGATGACTATCCCAGCCAATAAAGGTGCTATTTAAATGAATCTTATTTCCCAGGTCTTTGTCTGTACCTTGTTGATTATGGTTCTTTGGTTGCTCATTATTTTACATGTGATGAGAGTTTCTGCCTCGCCATCCTCTCAGGCAATGAATTCCAGATTCCCACTATTCAATAGGTGACATTTCTTCCTCAATTCTTCTCTAATCCTACCACTGTCATAAATCCATGCCCCTGAGTGTTGACCTTTCTGATAAAGGAAATGGATTTATGCCGACCATTCTATTAGATGTCACATCATTTTATGCACTTCAATTAAATCCTCGCTCAAGTCATTTATTCCAAAGAAGTGTTTAAGAAGGAACTGCAGATGCTGGAAAATCAAAGGTACACAAAACTCCTGGAGAAACTCAGCGGGTGCAGCAGCATCTATGGAGCAAAGGAAATAGGCAACGTTTCGGGCCGATACCCTTCTTCAGTCTGCTGCACCCGCTGAGTTTCTCCAGCATTTTTGTGTACCCTATTCCAAAGAAGTCCTCTCCAGCCTACCTACTCTCCTCACAGCAATTCTCAAACGGCAGCAATTTCTTCTTGCATCTCCCCTGCACCCTCTCTAACGTTGGCACATCCTTTGGTGTGCTGCCCATAACTGTAATCTAACTTGTGGTTGATTCAATTCCAGCATGATGTTGCTTTTAATAATAGATCACTTATATTTATATCACACTGGGCCCCATTTATAAATAGCTTTGATTGGAGACAGTTCTGTGATTTAATTTTGATGCTATCAGTTTATGACTTCGGAACAATGTGCTTATTTTCCGTTCTTAAAAGGGAATTGAAACTGCAAATCTGCCATTCTAGTTATGAACCTAACATCAGTGGAAGCCTGGTAATACCAGCAACCCCCCTCTGCCTTCTAGAGGCCTGACTCCAGATGTTTCAGTTCACTCTTTGCTATTTCTGCTATCTATTAGACTGTACCACAGGTTTTGTTACTTTATCTGGATGTTGTCAGTTTATTTACTTACTGAGGGAAGGTCCTGTACACTGCATGTGGTAATAAAAATATACAATTTCACAACCTGAGGTGCGCCCATTTTCTGTTCCAAGAACAGTGCCTTGCATTTTTATGCCATCTGTAACCAAATAAGGTATTATAGGTAGACACAAAATGCTGGAGTAACTCAGCGGGACACGCAGCATATCTGGAGAGAAGGAATGGGTGAGGTTTCGGGTCGAGACGTCTGAAAAAGGGTCTCAACCCGAAACGTCACCCATTCCTTCTCTCCAGATATGCTGCATGTCCCGCTGAGTTACTCCAGCATTTTGTGTCTACCTTCGATTTAAACCAGCATCTGCAGTTCTTTCCCATACATAATGGAAATAGGCCATGTCTGCGCAGACCTGTGTGCACCCATCCATAAGAATCCAGCACCTGCTGTAGTTTCAACGTTTTAAATTCTGTTCATGACTCTGCCTTCACCACTCTCTCAGTCAGTTCATTCTAGGTACCTGACATTCTGGATGAAAAAGGTTCCTTGCAAATCCCCTCTACAGTTCTTGTCCATTACCCTCAATAGTTCTCTAGTAGTTATTGTTCAATCTGATAAGGGGAAAAGATTCCTGCAGTCTACCCTATCTATCCATACCTCTCATAATTTTAGGTATCTCAAACATATCCCTTCTTAATCTCCGCCACATCATGGATAACAGACTAGTCTTTGCTCATAACTGATATGCTTCATTGTTCGTAACTAATGTGCTCCATCCTAGTGAATCTCTGCACCTTTCCAGTGCTATCACATCTCTCCTATTGTGTGGTGATCAGATCTGTGTGCATTACTCTAGCTGAGATCCAAGCAATGTTTCACAAAGTTGGAGCATAACTTCCCTGCTCTTGTACTCAATGCTTTGACTAAGGAAAGGCAGCATCCCCTACATCTATCTCCTTAACCACATGATTTAAGATTGTCACCTTGCTACCTTCATTAATTTTTGCTACCTTCATGAATTTTTGGGCTTTTGTACCAAAGCCCCTCTTTTCCTCAATGACATTTCTAGCCTCTTTTCACAGGTTCACAAGTTATAGGAGTAGAATTAGGCCATTTGGCCCATTGAGGCTACTCCGCCATTCAATCATGGCTGATCTCTGCTTCCTAATCCCATTTTCCTGCCTCCTCCCGATATCCCATGACACCCATTCTAATCAAGAATTTGTCTATTTCTGCCTTAAAAATATCCACTGACGGCCTCCAAAGTCCTCTGTGGCAATGTTCCATGGATTAACTACCCTCTGACGAAATAAGTTTCTCCTCACCTCCTTTCTAAAACAGAGTCCTTTAATTCTGAGGCTTTGACCTCTGGTGGAGCTACCAAGAGATGGGTTGTGAGGCAGCAATGTGAGCAAGTTGGATGTGACCAATACATGTGGAACATATTACCATATCTTCACATGATGGTTGCAAGAAGAATGTGCTGAAAAACTATTTTTGAGCAAACATTCAAGCATGGGTAGAGTGTTTATTACATGAGATTCCTTGGGTAATGTTGAAGAGGCAGGCAAAGAATGAAGAGGCTTTCTGCTCAGCCAGACAAAGGGAATGAGCAGTTGTACATGTACGTTTAGCTAAGTGAAGGTGCTCGTATCTTCCCTTTAAGTGTGATTGACTTTCTGTTTTCAGACACTCATATGGGAAGAGTCACAAAAGATCATAAAGTCTCCAGCTGGGGAGAGTATCCATGCCAAGAATGATTTTTAAGGAGATGCATTTTTCTATGCATGACCTGGCAACAATAGCATTTGCTTCCTCTGCATTTATTCTGAAACATTGACTGTTAGAGTAGAATAGGGATCTGTGAAGCCACTAATTGCTTCTTTAATTTCCAGCAGTTTTATATTATTTGAGGCATGTGTGTAGATACTTTTAATATTGCCTTACTACTCACAGGGTTAAAGATTGTATCTCCACTATATTCTCCAGCTGTGGTACAGATGAAATACCACCCCTGCTGGCAGAACGAATCGGGTAACAGTAATTAGATTTTCCCCTCTGGGATTCACAAAAAGCAACACCAAATTAATTCCTGGTTGCTTGAGCAGTTTAGTAATTATCTGAGGTGTATGTGTGAGGAAAAAAAAGAAAATGAAAGAACTCAGCAAAATCTTTTAACATTAGTGCTTTAGAAAATATAACTTGTCAATGATTTAGTTGTGCCAGTCATATTGCATTTTCTGCACTAACCAGTGTTAATGCATTGATTGCAAGTAAACAAAGGAAAAGTAATTTTGATTCAATAAGAATTATCTTTCTAGTTTACTACAGTTATTTCATAGGATTGCGTGGAATGTTCAGCAGGGGAATAGACCGTTTAGTGTAACTGGTCCTCCATGATAGACAACACAAAGTGCTGGAGCATCTCAGCGGGTCAGACCGTATCTGTAGAGAACATGGATAGATGATGTTTCAGGTCAGGGCACTTCTTCAAACTGATTGCCGGGGAGTGGGGGGGGGAGGAGAGGGTGGTGTGGTGTGGTGGCTGGGGGGGGGGGGGGGGTTGGTCCGGGTGTGTTTCTGGAGAAGGGAAAAAGCTGGAGGAGAGGAGGGGTAGAACAAGGCCTATATGATTATGGCTCACATGTGCCTTCTCTCACACCCTTATGTCTAACCCATTCTGCATAAGCCTCGATTTGTTCCCTGTATCTGGCTCCCGTCATATGCTGTTATGTTATTCACCTCAGTTATCACTTGTGACTGGTTCCTTATTCCAACCATTCAGCCCAAAAGTTTCTTCTAGATTTCCAATGTTTCTTCTTTTTATAGTACATTGTTTTGCTCTTGGTTAGAAATGTGTCTTATCTACTTTTGTCTTGATCTCAGGAAAATGGAAAAACTAACCGTATTTAAATTACCAAGTTGTTGTCATTTGGTACAATTTAAATCTGGCTTGAATAATTAACCTAAAAATACTCTTTAAAATAAATCTGCTTGCACAGCACTAACCTGACTCTACTGATGGTGGATGTTCTAGCCTTCAATTTTACCATTGTTTTTGTTGACCGATTGAGGCACAACATATGAGCAGATGTCGGTAAAACAATGGAAACATGAAAGAGGAAAAGATCTTTTATCCTGCTACTGTTCTATATTATGTAATTATAAAAATAAAACAAAAAATTGGTAAGAATTTATTCTGATCAGGATTGTTTAAATGCATTACCAGTTCATTATAATCTGTATAAAAGTACTATCAAAAGCTAGCCATCATGTGGCGTGTTTATTGCTTTTGAAAAATACTCATCAATCTTTATACTGTGGTGCCTTTTATATATTTTCTGCAATCGGGCCTGCCTTTGCTGAGGGTGTGTGTGAATTTCATCTACTTACTTTTCACAACCTAACATTCAGAATGTAGAGCTAAGCCTAAATGAACAATCCTTGCATGCATGAGCTCCAAGAAATTCCCCTCATTTACAAGGGAAGGTGAATGAAAACATCTATTGTTCATTTTGGGTGTCGCAGATCGCTGAGCGGAGTGATACAATTTGAATGCAAGACCTCCTCTGCTCCTTGGATACAGTAATCAATAGAATTAATTTTCTTTTGTGTTCTTTCACTTATTTTTCACTACTTACTAGAATAATAAGGCAACATTTCTCACAGTATAAGTTGGATTTCGGTCTTCATCCAACAGTACATTGTCAATGGAATAAGCCTATTTAAGTTTGGCACAATTGTATTCACTGGATTGTAAGCAGGGTTTCTCAGTAATTCCCTGTAAATGTTTCTTTGATTGGTGTGTTTTTCAGCAATTAAACTTGTTATTGCTTTGCTCTTAATTATGCACCTTAAGGATGTGTGACAACGTTGCAAATCCATGCTGGTTTGATATTAGAGATAAGTTAGTCATTTAGCCAGAGTTAACAAAGTTGTATCTTTTTACTCGCCATTGATGTTACCACTTGCCAATTCCTTAAACATTCAGGAAAGTGCAGAAGCCGATGAGGATGCAGATCATGACCATGTTGATGAGGGGACTGAACCTGAGCTTCAAAACCTCCCGGTGTCTGATGAAGAAGCGGAAAGTCAGAAAGAGGTGATTTTTGATTAGCTGTTTAGCTTGAGACTGGTGTCCCTAAATCCGTTCACCCCCATCATGCCACTTATTCCCTTTGTCAAATTTAATCTTAACAATTTTCCTTTTAGATATGATTGAGATTATGTTTGTGGAATAGACAAAACTAGATCCTAGCAATGTGCACTGTGACGCATAACATTTCTATTTGAAAAGTTAGGAAATATATCAAATGATATAGGGTTTTGTTTCAAATCTATGGAGAATAAATTGCATAAATTTGGAACTAAAATGCAAAACAATATTCCGTGTTTGATCTTGATAATTTTAAGTCACAAATTCTTCCATGGCCAGTTACTCATGGGAGGGTAACTTTGTAAAACTTTCATAATTTGCATTCCAATTGCTTTGAAATCTCAATGATCTAATATTCGGCTCAACAGGGCATTGTTTGCTGTGCTCCCTTTAAACTTATCAAGTTCACAGGAAAATTGCTTGCCATTGTCTAACACTTTAAAAATTAGGTAAATAAAAAGTGAGTTGGTTTTATGAGGAGTAATGTCTACTAGTGGGAAAATTTGTGAGTCTGAATTTGTGAATCAAAAGTTTCACGGCTTGTGGATTATGTTTTCATTTATAATTCCATTCTCTCTTTGAGCCCACTAATGAAAAGTAGGAACAAATGTATTATTTTATAACTATCCCCAGAATTATTTACTTGTTTTCTAATTCCACTATACAGTGGTTACTTAAAATGGAAAATAATGATTTTGTTTTAAGTGGGAAATATTCTGCAATTTTCATGATTCTTCTATTTCTTGAAGCCATTTACATTACCTAGTGGTGGTAGATTTAAATATTTGCTGATAAAAATGATTCCCCCAGAATGGGTGGCATAGTGGTGCAGCAGTAGAGGCCTGGTTTCGATCCTGACTATGGTTGCTGTGTACAGAGTTTGCACATTCTCCCTATGACCATGTGGGTTTCTGTGGGTGCTACGGTTTCCTCCCACATCCCACAGACGTGCAGGTTTGTAGGTGAATTGGCTTCTATACATTGTCCCTAGTGTATAGGATAGAACTAGTGTACAGGTGATCGCTAGGTCAGCATGGACTAGGTGGGCCAGAAGGCCTGTTTCCATGCTGTATCTCTTAAAAAATAGCTATATTTTAGTTCATTTATATTCAAGACAAGAAAGTAAGCAGCAAGAATAATAATGGCTGGAGATCTATCAACTCAGAGTAGACACAAAAAGCTGGAACAACTCAGTGGATCAGTCGGATATCTGGAGAAAAGGAATAGGTGACATTTCAGGTTGAGACCCTTCTTCAGACAACTCTGGGTAATCTTCTTTGACTCGTCTACCTTCATCTATTCTGTTAAATGTCTTTTGCTCAATGGCAGCCCATGGCTCAGTCGAGACATCTGCCGTTTGTCATTTGTTTTTATTTTTCTTTGATATTTAACTGAATTCAGCTGCTGTGTTTATTGGCCGCATGAACGGCAATAAATATCGTGCCTCAATTATTCCTGATAACCTTGTCACCTCTTATGTTGAAATTAATTCACACCAAGCATCAAACATACTTGTGACAGTTTTTTCATTTATACTTGGAGGTGATAAATGCTTCACAGGTGGAATGAAGTGAAACAAATCACAGATTTTTTATAAAATGGTATGGAGAGTGAACTGTTTTAGACAGAAATTATTCCATGCAAAATGCATAATTTTGTTTTGAACACTTGTGAGATGAGTGATATGCACATTTTAGTTAACTTAGATAAAGTAATAACTGATCAATTCATTATGGCTGCTGAATAAATTTGACTGACCTCTTCTTTTTGATAACTTGCACGTGCAAACAAAAGGTGCTCTTTGAACTCAGCCATGGAGGAAGTGATCCTGGAAGTATGCTTGACTCGGAGAGTCGCGATGTTCAGCCCCCAACCCCAGACAAGTTAACTTCTGACAAAGAGGCTGATGATGATGATGACAACATTAACTCGAATGAAGAAAAGCAAGAAGCCAAAGGTGAAAGTGACACAGATGATGGTGTTCTAATGAGACCTGTACAAGCGGGGCACTTGGGGCGTGCAGTGGCAATTGATGAAGCAGAAAGTGAAGAACTTGGAGCGGGAGATAGTAGATGCAACTCAGTCGATGGCACATCAAAATTGTCACTGGTTGGAGATGTGGACTTGAAGTCTGAACATAAAAGTGAGGAAGACCCTAAAATGACCTGTGCTACTGAACAGCCAAATGATTTAGAAACAGAAATTGATAAATGCAACGGACAAAACGAAAGGGATAAAAAATCTACAATGCCTTCCAAAACTCATGATGAACCACGTAATCCACCTCAAAAGGTACGATTCATAGCAAATGTATTATCCATACCTGTGGTATTTACAGAACATTTATGGCTGTGGAACATGCTATTAACATGCAAGTTCATTGGAACTTTTCTTTCAATGCTTAAACTCATTTTAACTCTCTTAGATTTCAACTGCAATCATTTTTTAAATTTCTGAATTGAAAAAGGAAATTTATTTTCGATTTGAGGAAACCCAAGTTTGCAGACAAAGTATTAATTTAGTATTTAGAGATTGGTAAATGTTTTACTGTCCTTTAAATGACACTGTCATCTCTGAATCTAATGCTAATCTGAATGCTGCATGGTAGGCATTCATTTGTACAAAGCTCGGGTCTGAATGCCAATGGACAATAGGTGCAGGAGTAGGCCATTCGGCCCTTCGAGCCAGCACCGCCATTTAATGTGATCATGGCTGATCATCCCCAATCAGTACCCCGTTCCTGCCTTCTCCCCATATCCCCTGACTCTGCTATTTTTAAGAGCCCTATCTAGCTCTCTCTTGAAAGCATCCTGAGAACCTGCCTCCACTGCCCTCTGAGGCAGAGAATTCCACAGACTCACAACTCTCTGTGAGGAAAAAGTGTTTCCTCGTCTCTGTTCTGAATGGCTTACTCCTTATCCTTAAACTGTGGCCTCTGGTTCTGGACTCCCCCAACATCGGGAACATGTTTCCTGCCTCTAGCGTGTCCAAACCCGTAACAATCTTATATGTTTAATTGAGATACCCTCTCATCCTTCTAAACTCCAGAGTGTACAAGCCCAGCCGCTCCATTCTCTCAGCATATGACAAAATCGCCATCCCGGGAATTAACCTTGTAAACCTACGCTGCACTCCCTCAATAGCAAGAATGTCTTTCCTCAAATTAGGGGACCAAAACTGCACACAATACTCCAGGTGTGGTCTCACTAGGGCTCTGTACAACTGCAGAATGCCAAAAGAACTAAACTGATAATGGGAAGGCTGAGGCCGAAAATGTTTCCCTTGTCATAATCATTTACACCTTCATGTGAAAATAGCTTTACAGTCTATCCATGTCCATCATAAATATTAAAATAAAAATATTAATATAAAATGTATTTCATGAAATAATATAACTATTGTTACCATATTTAGATCCATGTTAAAATGATCTACTCTGATGAAGACTATATGTCATTTCATTTCGAGAACAAAAATGGCAACAGTTTATGTTGTTCTCTGCTGTGGGATGGCACCGGTATCTCATTTAAGAGTGCAGGATGCATTTCCACGAACGAGAGTGCTGAAAGAATCGGTGCTCAAATGGTTCATCACAGCATTATGCTACAGTGCATAATAGAGATACGTTACTGGCAGTTGTTACTGTGTATTGGAAACTGGCAAGAACTTCTGCCCTTCCCGTTGCTGCACACAGACATGTCGGGAATTTGGCATGAACCTAACAATGAATCTCAGTACTTTGTGTAGACACTGCCTGTGTGGGCTGCCGCCGAGTGAGCCAGGGTGAACGAGTGGGCCAGGGTGAGCCGTGTGGCTGTTCACTACTATGATGTAGGGTTCAGTGCTGCTTCTAGCTGGCAAGGTGACTGCAGTCCATTGCTGGGGATTAGGCAGCACATGTCACCAGATGCAAGGTTGGTTGCAGTATTAGGGGGGCAGTGTTAGCTGTGAGGTGGATGCTAGGAGGCTGCAAGGTGACTTGGATAGGCTGGGTGAGTGGGCAAATGCATGGCAGATGCAGTATAATGTTGATAAATGTGAGGTTATCCACTTTGGTGGCAAAAACAGGAAAGTAGACTATTATCTGAATGGTGGCCGATTAGGAAAAGGGGAGATGCAATGAGACCTGGGTGTCATGGTACACCAGTCATTGAAAGTAGGCATGCAGGTGCAGCAGGCAGTGAAGAAAGCAAATGGTATGTTAGCATTCATAGCAAAAGGATTTGAGTATAGGAGCAGGGAGGTTCTACTGCAGTTGTACAGGGTCTTGGTGAGACCACACCTGGAGTATTGCGTACA
The DNA here is from genome assembly GCF_010909765.2 of Amblyraja radiata. Lineage (NCBI taxonomy): Eukaryota > Metazoa > Chordata > Chondrichthyes > Rajiformes > Rajidae > Amblyraja > Amblyraja radiata. The sequence continues at coordinate 10,544,466 of NC_045988.1, forward strand.
GTTTTGGTCTCCTAATCTGAGGAAAGACATTCTTGCCATAGCGGGAGTACAGAGAAGGTTCACCAGACTGATTCCTGGGATGTCAGGACTTTCATATGAAGAAAGACTGGATAGACTTGGCTTGTACTCCCTAGAATTTAGAAGATTGAGGGGGGATCTTATAGAAAGATACAAAATTTTTAAGGAGTTGGACAGGCTAGATGCAGGAAGATTGTTCCCGATGTCAGGGAAGTCCAGTACAAGGGATCACAGTTTAAGGATAAGGGGGAAATCTTTTAGGACAGAGATGAGAAAAACATTTTTCACACAGAGTGGTGAATCTCTGGAATTCTCTGCCGCAGAAGGTAGTTGAGGCCAGTTCATTGGCTATATTTAAGAGGGAGTTAGATGTGGCCCTTGTGGCTAAGGGGATCAGGGGGTATGGAGAGAAGGCAGGTACAGGATACTGAGTTGGATGATCAGCCATGATCATATTGAATGGCGGTGCAGGCTCGAAGGGCCGAATGGCCTACTCCTGCACCTATTTTCTATGTTTCTATTAGTTGGTCAATACAATAACCTCCATGGAGGTGAAATCGGAAATTCTGTTTTTGTGAATCTAAAAGAAGAGAAACAAATAGTCTATCAAATTGCAGCAACCTGACGATTACTGCTAACCTTTTCATTGCCATAAATTGCCATGTTAATCAATTTGTACATTAATAGCAGCAGGGGTTGTTCACATGCAATTATTAATTTCGACATGTTGTAGCCCTTCCAGTAAAATGTCAGCATATTCAAGGAAACTAAATCAGTGGCAGAAAAATACAGCCCCCCCCCCCCCCCCCCCCTCCACTACCCCGTTAATCAGCAGGTTTAATATGTTAATGCGCAGGGTTCAGTGGCTTATATTTTAGAGGAATTGTTTTTGTGATTATGATTCATGAATGTCAATTTGGTTATTTTGATGGAGTACAGAGAAACAAAGGAAAGATTATTTGACTTGCAACCCACGATATTATTTGTACATTTATAAAAATACAATGACGGTGCAGAAATAGTGGTGTAGCGGAAGATTTAAAGGGAAAATTATATTTTTAATTATTAAACTTTGACATTGGTGGAAATCAGATCATGGCATTGATTGTTATGTGATCTGTTTGAAATGTGGAGCTATTGTCTGAATATTAGACAAGATACATAAACAGGTCAGATATGATATCACTCTCTTTATTCATTAATGTGAGTCAGTTCAACTCCTTTGACAATAGCCAACAGCCATTTTGACCATCCATCATGAATCACCAATGTACATCAATTAATTATTGTATGTATAAGGGGATATTCCACATAGCTTTACAACCTGTGTAGCTTTATAAATTAGTAGTCTGCTTAAGTTAGCCTTTGTAGGATCTTATTTCAATCATTGACAAAGAGCCAGCCACCCCCCCCCCCCCCCCCCCCCCCCCCCCCATTCCCCTCATCTCTGTTGCACGGCCACGCTACTCCCCCCACCTCTATGCCTGCACTCGTTGTGATCCAGAAGGCCTGACATGTGGACTTGTTGCATGCCAGAATCCAAGAACATGCTTTCAGATACAATCGCCTCACCTCCTGAAATGAAAGGGGTGTCAAATTGAGAAGTGGGGTTCTTGGAGGTCAACAATCCAACAGTTAGGAACTAAGTGTTGATAAATGAATGTTTATAAAGCACTCTTTAGAGACCTGTGTATCTTACTATGGAGAGGGTACAAAGTACAAGATGATTTCATGTAGTATGACGTACTCTATTACTGAAAGGCTGAAAACTTTGCTAATCTGGGCTCAGGAACATAATGACCACCTGCATGTTACACTGAAGAATAATGAAATGATTTCTGGTTTGATTTGATAACATTTGGTGTACAGTATGACCTCCCTATATTTGTCATCCATAAGATCTACACTGAACAGGAATCAACACCTGCAGCGAAAGCAGGTGAAGAAAGAAAAGATAGACACAAAAAGCTGGAGTAACTCAGCGGGCCAGACAGCATCTCTGGAGCTTTTTATGTCCCACTGAATTACTCCAGCTTTTTGTGTCTATCTTCGGTTTAAACCAGCATCTGCAGTTCCTTCCAACACATGAGGAAAGAAAAGTTCAGATTGAAAAGAATTGGTCTGTTGATCTCAAAATATCATCCTACTATTGTTAGAATTCTAACTCATGTCTTGAGAAAATTATGTGTGATTGTTTTAACTTCACCTGATCATGCAAACACTCCAATTCAGAGATGAGGAAATGCCGCGTTGTCACTATTATGCATTAACTGGTCATAATTGTATTGCTGTCCAAGGAATCTTTTATGCACAAATTAATTGTTGTGGTTTGCTATATTATAGCAGTTTACATTATTTTATTGCTTGTGAAGCAGCAGAGAAACGCAAGGTAAAAAAGGTGCTTTACAAATGCAAGTCTTTTGGTTTACCCTTTATATTAATTGGGTTCCTTGGATTTTTTAAACTTGATCATGTCATTCAGAGTTTCTGCTCTTCACCACTTCCCTGGTTTCCTTGGATACAAAGCATCCTGATCAGTTTAGAATAGTGCAATTTACCTGCTTGGTGTATCGTTTCTCAATCCAACATTATAAATGCAGTGCAAATGTATTCCTATTCAAATTGAAATTGTATTTTTTAATTGTTTTAACTAATTAGTTTGTCAAGAATTCCAGCCAAGTAACCACTACTCACAGCTGACAGCACCATTTGTCTTCATTATATTTGTTTTACAAGCTTTTGAAGTACAGTAATGCTGAGCTTCGAATAAAAATTTCTGGAAATCAATTGCATTCAGATTTAATTAGTCTGCCGTCACTATTCCTGTCAGTTAATTAGTTCAGTGCCTTTTTGAAAAAAAAGTAGTTTAAAGAAGATTAATATTTGTTCTCCAAAGGGCAATTCATTCTTATTGTCTGTTCTTCACAAAATACATCAATATTCCTAGCATTTGTCAGATATTTACCTTGCTGGTCACTGAACCTACTTTGGAATTTCATGTTTTAATCTTCATGCGTCAAATATTTTGGAGAATAGTTTATGAGCCTAACTATTCAAATGAAAGAAAATGTACGTTTTCTCAATAAAGTTGGCAATGTTAATATATTTGGACGTTTATTTTGATGTTAAATGTTGCTCAATTTAGCTACCAATTTCCAAATGTGTCAATCATCTCCCCACACTTCATTTAGAAAATGCCGTGAGCATTTTAATATATATATCTTTACTTTGTGGCTTTAGTCACCCTCTGGACAAATGGGAAAATATTGAGTTTGGATAACTGATGAATTCTGGATCATATGAAGGCAGAAGGGATTAGTTTGATTTCGCTTTCTGTTCTGCACAGACATCATTGGCCAAAGGGCTTTTTTCCCCATGTTGCACTGTTCTGATTTCTCACAGCATCAACTCTATCCCACCCAAGTATAGAAACAAGGAACTGCAGATGCTGGTTAATACACAAAAGGACACAAAGTGCTGGAGTAACTCAGCTGGTCAGGCAGCATCTCTGGAGAACGTGCATAGGTGATGTTTTGGATTGGGTCTGAAGAAGGGTCTCTGCCTGAATCATCATCTATCCGTGTTCTCTAGAGATGCTGAACTGCTGGAGTTACTGCACCATTTGTGTCCCAACTAAGTATGATGCTTTTTCACACACCACTTTCCAAATTGTGGCCACATGAAGGACAATCGACAATGCTATTCCAATTGCCAAATACCAGGGAAAGATGATGTCAATGCTTAAATCTGGCATTATAGCCTGGTCTAATCTAAATGAGATATCTTTACCAATGTATTGTTAGGTGTACAGCAGTACATCTGGCATTGTGTAAGCTGTTCCAAGCAAGTTGTTGGCAAAGATATAATTAGGCAGCAGACAGCAAATACCATCTGTGACCTATCCAAAAAGATGTTCTGGCCAATATTTTTGAAACTCTCCTCTCGATGGTTTTGTTAGGTGCTCATAAAAAATCTCATAATTTCACATTTTCATCCCATTATCTTGCAAAGTCTGCAGAATGTTTCTTTGGCATCATCACAACTAATGGTCAATGGAGACACATGCAGAGAGGCATTATACGATTCAATCCAATGGGAAGCCAGAAAACAAACATGGTTATTTGTTTAAAAAATTTGCAGTCACTATCCATGTACAAGGCCCTTTATAGTTGTTCACGCGTGCATGCTATTCCATGTTTACAGTTGAAATTAAATATCATCTTTTGTCTAATTCCAAAGAAAATATGTTATTCATACTCAAACATTTCTTGATATTAGAATATGTTACAATAATATTTAGGAAATAGTTTCTCCATTGTATGTTGGATATGTTTTTTTCCACAGCAGAATTCCAATGTATGAAACCGCTGAGGGAATTTCCCTCCTGATCAGGAACAATGTTATGTTAATTGGGGAAAGCTTGGGTGAACTGATCCATCAGTGGTAGGTTTCAACCCTAAGACATGGGTCACTTAAATACCCATATCACACTTGTATCACCCTTTAACAAAAGAAGGCAGCACCACTGAGATGAGCAGTTGCCATGTAGGTTTACTCACTTCCCCAGTTAAAGACAACTGCCCTCGAAACACTAGTGTTGAGGAGATGAGTTACTAAATAAGTGAGCCGATACTAAAAAAGACTTGCATTTATATTACGTCTATTAAACATTTCAGAACTCCAATAACAGTACGATTCTTTTGAACTCCAAAATCAGTTCAATTCCAGGATTCACGTTACTCATGTCAAAAGTAGGCAAACTGTAGTACAAAAATCTTAATTGATTTGATTCACTAATGCTGATTAAAGGAGAACTATTATCAGATCTCTGCTTGGCTGTGGAACCAGCAATAGGCTGTCATCCAAAAGAACGATCAGCATGTCCTCGTTACCACCCTTTTGATTAATATCACCTTGCATTACCGCACCTTGCATTAAATTCTAGTGTGGCGTGTGAAAAGCACACTCATGTGAGTGAGATGAGCCAACTCACATTCACAGAAAATGAACGTGTTTTGACCTGTCCACTATCATGTGCTTTAGGAAAGGCCGTGCCTTGTGGACGTAGTATATTTGGTTGGAAATGTTCTCAAATTTGGGCAGTTCTAGATTGACAACATCTTAATATAAGTCAAAAAAAGACATCAACCAATTGGCGACTTTGTAGAGGTGGCGAAAGATAAGGGAGGTGGAGGGAACGCTTACCTTATTTTGGTTCATCGTTAATGTGGAAAATTACTAGGATGAGAAACTGGTCACTAAGTTCCATTCATTTCCACGGGACAATTTAAAATTTCTTCCAAGATCCAGCATGTCATTAGGTTAGAAAAATTGAAAAGGATTTGGTTCTTGATTTGCAATGAAGTAGGGGAAGCATTTTTGGAAATAAAAGTGGGTGCTTTATCTTTCCCTTCCACTTTAATGGATCTCTTAACTTAGACTGGATAAATCAAGCTGTTAATTTGCCTCCGATTATGCAACCAGAGCAACAGTAAATAACATGTTTATCAGACATATTTTAAAACTAAATTAACTACAATTTGTCCACAGGACTCTGAACCCAACCAACAACTTAAAGATTTGCGGGCTTCTGAAGAATCGGATGAAATCGATAACAATTTTGTGAGTACTTTATAAACATTGTATTTCTACCTAAAAGCTAATTTTATTGCTCAGAGGTGCAGGAGACAGACAGTCCCTATAATTCTTTAAGCTAATATAAATTAGACACTTGGTCATCCTATCGGCAGTTTACAAACAGTAACGTTGTGGCACTGGTTACAAAATCAAACCGATTCTGTGATGGGTATTTTTTTTTAAATAGAGTTGTCCTTTGATTTATATAATTTGTTCTCCTCCAAAAAATATTATTCAGTAACTGAATTACCCTGAAAATAACGTAATTGATTATCTTGTAGCTGATAGGAGATGCCTTTATTTAACTAAAAGATCGGTTCTGCCAAGCCAGCACAATGTTGGCACATGCAGGATGACTAGATAACTTATGAGAGGGTTGTGGCTATTATATCCAAAGCTGACCAGCAGTGAAACACAAGGCAGTAATATAAATTGAATCGAGATGTTCTTATAGTTTAATAAATCATACATTTGCTGCTCAAATGTTTTATAGCTGTGTCAAAGCCTGAATACAGTGACAACCTGCTGTTTGTCAAATTAAATTTCTCTACTATAGATTTTGTTTGAGTTTTATTTAATAAAATTTGTGATAAATTAATCAATGGGATCCATGTTTTAGAAAGCCATTTCTCAAATTATTGGTAAATAGGAGTAGCTTGATTTCTAATTGGCATATTTCACCAGATAATTCCTGCAAGTTGAGGTTAAAGGTTTAGAGTCACATGGTGAATAACAGAGTATTACGTTTGCCTTTAAGGCACGCAATAGAAATGGAGCATAGAAATGAGGTGCAAATCTTGAACTTCTTTAGAAGACAGGATAGCAGAGCCAAATTACAATTGGCCCTCGTATCACCAGAAGAAGTTTGACAATAGAACATATAATGGTACAGTACAGAATCGGGCTCTTCGGCCCATCATGTCTGTGCTGAACATGAGGCCATGATAAAACTAATGTCACAGGCCTATGCATACCGGTCCAATCCCTGCACATCTTGTCCCTATCCAAAAGCCCACCATAAACCATTGTCCTGTATTCACATTCCTATTCCCTTTTCAGTGACTGTTTATACAGATGAATATAGTTAGGTTTGGGTAGAATTAAGCAAGCCATTCTATTGTAGAGTATCTTCTTGGCACTTATTTGCCTCAGAAACAAAAAATCCTCATTTGGTAAGCTGATGGGGGCAAACAACGAATCGGAAACGTTGTTATGTTAGGAGGGAAGATAGCCAAACCCGCTCGTTCTATAAAAGAAACAAGGACGGCTTTCTGCTCCATTTTTCTTAGTTTGGAACTTTCCTTATAATTTAATTGCAAATCTACAGGAAAGAGTGTTTGAGCATGTTTTATTTAAATTGTTGACTACGACATTCTACAGAGACTTGTTTCAAAAGATTAAGTAGCCTTGCAGCTGTGCTCTATTTAAATATACAAAACCAACAGATTGATCCCTCAGCCTGCTTCAGATAAGCTTTTTTGAATATCTTAATATCCTGGCCTGATTTCACTGCAGTCCAGATTTCATGTATACTAAAATGTCGGGCCCTGGTATATAATTAAATCTATTTAAAATGCGGAAGGTGTAGGCGCATGGAGGAGAAGAAGAGTTAAGCCCCCTTTAACATCTGCTCAGCTCTGCAGGAAGTGACATCGCCACCTGCCAGTGGGAACAGGGCACACAACATCACAGTTGATGGGAATGCATAAAAATATTTGTAAATACTAATGAGCCCTCTGTCAGGCTTCATAGAGAGCAATGTGGTCAACTCGTGAAGCTTCTTTCTATGTATAGGAAGGAACTGCAGATGCTGGTTTAAACCAAAGATAGACATAAAAAGCTGGAGTCACCCAGTGGCTCATTTATCATCTCAGGAGCGAAGGAAGGTTCTGAAGAAGGGTCTCAACCTGCTACGTCACCTTCAGTTATACTCTGACCGGCTGAGTTACTCCAGCGTTTTTTTTCTATCTTTGAAACTTCTTACTACTTCCTTCCGGTTCTCAAATGCACATTTTTTGTGAAGTTTGAGAATAATTTTTAAGGCATGCTAAATTTCATAATTTAGATTGAACTCTTCATAAAGAATGAATCATAAGAACTCTTTAAAGGAAGAGCAGATTATACACTGTGGATAAAAACATTTAAAGTGTTGGAATACATTGGGTCACAGAGTCACACAATATAGAAACAAGTCTTGCTGCCCAACCTGGCCACTCCAACCAGCATTGCCACATCTACACTAGTCCCACCTGTCTGCATTTGGCTCATATCCTTCAAACCTATCCTATCCATGTATGTGTCCACATATTTTGTAAATGTAATAGTACCTGCCTCAGGTACCTCCTGCGGCAGCTTGTTCCATATACCCACTATCCTTGGTGTAAAAAAAAAAAAAAGTTACCTCACAGGTTCCTATTAAATCTTTGTCCCCTCAGACCTCAAACTCAAACTTATGTCCTTTGGTTCTTGGTTCCCCTACTTTGGGTAAAATACTCAGTGCATTTACTCTATTTATTCCTCTCATGATCTTGTGCACTTCTGTAAGATAACACCCTCATCCTGCTGTGCTCTTAACTGTACAGGCATCTTACATTTCCCTTTAAGCAACGTTATTGCGTTGAATAAATGTCTGCATGATCACATGTTGCATTTCCACAGAACAAGCTCCCACTTGTCCATGCACAATTGGGGAAAGATGTCGAGTTGAAAATGAGTTACCTGTCCCTCAAAAGAGAGAAAAATACTCATGAGGCTTGCAAACCCTGGCATGGTGTCTTTGAGTTTCCGTTAATAGTTAAAATATCTTGTGCCTATCCTATTAGGCTAAATATGGAAGTCAGAAAATAAGGGAATGGAGATCACAGCAAATGTTCTACTTGTGTGTAAGAAAGAACTGCAGAAGCTGGTTTAAATCTAAGGTAGATGCAAAATGTTGGAGTAACTCAGAGGGACAGGCAGCATCTCTAGAGAGAAGGAATGGGTGACATTTCGTGTCGAGACCCTTCTTCAGACCTTTGTTCTACTTATCTGTTTTCAGTACAGTACCACAATTCAGTTTGAATCTGATATAGTACCACATTTCAGTTTGTCTTCAGTAATCATTGGGAGCAACAACTAGCATTTCCCAGATAATAATTCCAATTCCAGATTCTGAATTATGCACAACTGTTTAAAGATGTTCTGAGATAGATGGGAAGTAGAATGCAGCATTGTAGTTGGTACAAGCAGATCAGGTTTCAAATGTAACAGGTCTCTGAGCATTGTCGATAAAACATTTGTATTTTGCCTTTTCATGTT